>NW_026647938.1:0-227500 GCF_950295315.1 Erinaceus europaeus
AAGAAAGTTACAAATGATTTACAGAAATACAAGGAAATTGGGAAAAATCACCCTCGTAGCCACTATTACATGTAACTGTTGACTGTAAACCATTCATCCCCCAAGAAAGAACAGAATAAATATTTGGGATGTTAATAACACTGTAGTTTAAATAGGGAACATTTATTAGAGCCATGCAATACTAATCCATTGTGCATTGGATGTCACTGTCAAAAACAGTGCAGTAGTAGTTGTAGTAGTGTGTAGTATCTGCAAAAGGAAATGTATTGTGTGTCCAAAGTTCCCTTCAATTATAAGAGAAAATCTATCAGGCAGAAGAAATGACCCCTCATGTGATATCGGAATAAATATATAAATAAATATGAAAATATATGGGGATGATCTAGGAGGATTTGAAAAAAATAAAAACAAAAACCACAGGAAGACCTGATTACAGCAGAAATATATGAAACATCTGCTGAGAAACAGAGGGCTGCTTCTAAAATTCCCTGATAATTCAGGGTCCAGGCAAATTAAGAATTCCTGTGAATGAAAAGAAACACATACATACTGAAACTTACACTAGAAATTGTAGGCAAGTTCTGTGCAATGATAATTACAATAAGGATACTGATAGAAAGGCTATTGGAAATGCTCCTGGAAGGTTTATAATTTATAATTGTATTGAAACCTGCTCCAACTATGTGACCAATTATTTATGAATAAAGAGGCTGTTATAAATGTGGTAATTCTGCATTAAGATCAAATAAAAACATCAACAATTCTAAAAATGACTGATATATTTATATATATATATATGTATGTACATATATATATATATGTGTTTCTTTATTATAAACTATGAGGTATACTGGCATGTCTATGAGGAGACAGAGTATGGCTTGTGCCAGAGAGACTTACAAACCTGAGGCTCCAGAACCTAGGTGAGATCGCCAACAAAACAAGCCAGAGCTCAGCAGTGCTCTGGTGACTCTCTTTGTATATCTGGGCCTGTCAGTAAAATAAGTATATAAGTAAAATATTAACGAGTGCAGACATAGTGAGTGAGAGCCTGTGAGAGTCAGAGACAGAGAAGGCAAGAAGAGAAAAAGAAGATTTGGAAAAAAACCAGAAGTCAGAAACCTCCCACACTGTGTTCATACATGACAGGTTCAAACCTGGGTTGTAGAGATTGTAAGGCAGCAGTCTCATGTCTACAGACCCCAGACAACCCCAGCCTTCACCATATATGTGTACTATTTACGACAGGAAATGTATTGTGAGTGTAAACTTCCCTTCAATTTTAAGAGAAATATCTATCAAGCAGAGGAAATTACCCCTCATGTAATATAGGACTAAATAAATAAATAAATATGCAAATAAATGGGGATGATATAGACGGAATTGAAAAATATGAAAAATAAAAACAAAAAGCACAAGAAGACCTGATTACAGTAGAAACATAGAAACCATCTGCTGAGAAACAGATGGCTGCTTCAAAAATTCCGAGACACTTCAGAGTCCAGGGAAATTAAGATTTCAGGAGAATGAAAAGAAACTCATATGTCTTGAAGCTTACACTAGAGAAAGGAGGCAAGTTCTGTACTATGATAATTTCAATAAGGATGCTGATAGAAATGCTACTGGAAGGTTCTATTATTTATAATTGTATTGAATCCTGCTCCAGCTATGTGGCCAATTATTAATGAAAAAGGAAGCTGTTATAAATGTGTTAATTCGGATTAAGATCAATTACATAGGTTGACAATTCCAAAAATGACAGATATATATATATATATATATATATATTTATATATGTATAAGGATGTATATCTTTATTATAAAGTCTGAGAGATACTGCCATGGATATGAGGAGACAGAATATGGCTTGAGTCAAAGAGACTTACAAAGCTGAGGCTGAAGTAGCCTAGGTGAAAACACCAATAAAAAAGCCAGAGCTCAGCAGTGCTCTGGCAACTCACATTGTATATCTGGGCCTGTCAATAAAATAAGGATATAAGTAAAATATGACTGAGTGCAGACAGAGTAAGTGAGATCCTGTGAGAGTCAGAGACAGAGAAGGCGAGAAGAGAAATAGAAGAGTTGGAAATAGACCAGAAGTCAAACACCCCTAGATTTTGTTCATTCATGACAGATTCAAAGCTGGCTTGTAAAGATTGTAAGACAGCAGCTCTAATGCCTACAGACCCCAGAGAACCCAGGCCTTCTGCATATGTGTGTACTATTTGCCCCAGGAAATGTATTGTGCTTCAAAAGTTCCCTTCAATTATATGAGAAAATCTATCAAGCTGAAGAAATGACCCCATATGTGATACCTGACTAAATAAATAAATATGCAAATAAATGGGGATGATTAGGAGGACTTGAAAAAATAAAAAAATAAATAAAAACAAAAACCACAAGAAGACCTGATTACAGCAGAAACATAGAAACCATCTGCTGAGAAACAGAGGGCTGCTTCAAAAATCCCCTAACACATCAGTGTCCAGGGTAATTAAGATTTCCGGAGAAAGAAAACAAACACATATGTATTGAAGCTTACACTAGAAAAAGAAGGGAAGTTCTGGGCTATGATAATTACAATAAGGATGCTGATGGAAACACGATTAGAAATGCTACTGGAAGGTTCTATTATTTATATTTGTATTGAATGCTGCTCCAACTATATGGCCATTATTTCTGAAAAACTAGGCTGTTATAAATGTGGTAATTCTGAATTAAGGTCAAACACATAGTTTGACAATTCTAAAAATGACAGATATATAAATATATATGTATACATATGTATGTATAGCATTATTATTAACTCTAAGTGATACTGGCATGGAAATGAGGAGACAGAATATGGCTTGTGTCAGAAAGACTTACAAACTGAGGCTCCTGTAGCCTAGCTGAAATCGCCAACACAACAAGCCAGAGCTCAGCAGTGCTCTGGTAACTCTCTTTGTATATCTGGGCCTGTCAGTAAAATAAGTACATAAGTAAAATATAAATGAGTGAAGACAGAGTGTGTGAGAGCATGTGAGAGTTAGAGACAGAGAAGGCGAGAAGAGAAATAGATGAGTTGGAAAGAGACCAGAATTCAAAAACCTCCTACACTGTGTTCATTGATGACAAGTTCAAACCTGGATTTTAGAGATTGTAAGGCAGCAGCTCTCATGCCCACAGACCCCAGAGAGCCCCAGCCTTCACCATATGCTGTACTACACGACCTGACAGTAATGTGTGTGTGTTTGTGTGTGTGTGTGTCTGTCTGTCTGTCAGTGTGTGTCTGTGTGTGCTCAGAACTCACTTATAGTAGTCTCAGAGCATGTGTGTCAAGGTTGCCAGCCTCACCTGCAACTTATGTGCAGAGAACCAAGCTGGTTAGGGAAAGCCAGATAGCCCAGATTCTGGCTAAGCAAGAATGCATAAGCAAAGGGACTCTCATGTCTCGCTCTCCAGAGTTCCAGATTCAATCTCATGCCTCACTATCATCCAAACACTGCCAATGGGGAAAGCTGGGGCACCCCGCAGAACTCAGGGGCAGGACCCTGTCCAGTCACGTTTGGCTGCAAACTCAGCCTCCAGACTCCCAGTCCACTTCTCAGTGGAAAGCAGATTACAAGCCCAGAAAGAACCCAGAAAGAGTTCCAACATAGATGGGAACTGTGTTTGACCAAACAATAGTGGATGAACCCGGCCCCTTACACCTCCCCTTTGGGTCAGGAAATGAATTGTCCAAAGGAGTAAAATCTCAAAATCATTAGCTATATGTAGCCCAAACAGGACCAAGCGAAAAAGGCTCGAGAAGGAACACATCCAAGAGACTCTCCACATGGACAGGCACCACAAGATTCCTAGTCTGGCAACAGACACAGGGCAGCTGGTAGTTCCCAGTGCAAGCCTCAGGGCAAAAACATCTCCCTCTTCAGTGTTTTTACATCTGAAAAGAAGAAAAGTGACCAAGGGCCAAAGACAGCTACAATGGTGTCAATATTGAGCTGTAAATCAGAATGCACCAAGTGTTTTGCAAAAAATCACTTTATTATAAACTCTGAGTGATACTGGCATCTAAATGAGTAGACAGAATATGGCTTGTGTCAGAAATACTTACAAACTGAGGCTCCAGTAGCCTAGGTGAAATCACGAACACAACAAGTCAGAGCTCAGCAGTGCTCTGGTGACTCTCTTTGTATATCTGGGCCTGTCAGTAAAATCAGTATATATTTAAAATATTAATGAGTGTAGATAGAGTGTGTGAGAGCATGTGAGAGTTTGAGACAGAGAAGGCAAGGAGAGAAATAGAAGAGTTGGAAAGAGATCAAAATTCAAAAACCTCCTACACTGTGTTCATTGATGACAGGTTCAAACCTGGCTTTTAGAGATTGTAAGGCAGCAGCTCTCAAGCCCACAGAACCCAGAAAGCCCCAGCCTTCTCCATATGCTGTACTACCAGACCTGACAGTAATGTGTGTGTGTGTGTCTGTCTGTCTCTCTGTCTGTGTGTGTCTGTGTGTGCTCAGAACTCACCTATAGTAGTCTAAGAGCATGTGTAGCAAGGTAGCCAGCCTTACCTGCAACTTATGTACAGAGAACCAAGCTGGTTAGGGAAAGCCAGATAGCCCAGATTCTGGACAAGCAAGAAAGCATATGCAAAGGGACTCTCATGTCTGGCACTCCTGAGTTCCCGATTCAATCTCTTGCCTCACTATCATCCAAACACTGCCAATGGGGGAAGCTGGGGCACCCCGCAGAATTCAGGGGCAGGACCCTGTCCAGTCACGTTTGGCTGCAAACTCAGTCTCCAGACTCCCAGTCCACTTCTCAGTGGAAAGCAGATTACAAGCTCAGAAAGAACCCAGAAAGAGGTCCAACATAGATGGGAACTGTGTTTGACCAAACAATAGTGGATGAACCCGGCCCCTTACACCTCCCCTTTGGGTCTGGCTAAGGCAATTGCAGCTGTGGCCTCACAATCCCTGATCATGGTGTCCTGGTGTCCACACATCACACTCAGAGAGATTCCCAGAAGTAGGCATCCATGAGTGTCCCATACAAAGTCGCTATGCTTTCAGGAAGCACTAACTCCCCAGGCCCTAGCTATGGAGAGACAAAAGGAAGATGAATGCCTCCATTGGCTGAATTAGGAGTTTCCAGTGGAGATCGCAGCCCCGCCCCTCACCAGAGGGCCTGGCTGCTGCTAATAAAGGCAATTAGAAGCACCTGTTACCACTTGGGACCTGAGGACATACTCAGAAATCCATCCAGGAGCTAGCAGGCTCTCAGACCTCCTGACCACAGGATAGCTGTGCTCCTAGTTGGGAGGGCCTTCTGGCCAGAGGTGACAATATTCCCTAGATACAAGAAAGAACTTCAGGTTTCAAAAGGATTTGAAACCCCATGAGGCACTTGGAAAAGACTTTTCACAGCCATCAAAACACCCTCTTTCAGAACCCTGGAAGCTTCCGTTTTGCATGGAAAATCTGGACACTGGTGTGGCCATCAGTACCACAGATCCTTTACATTTGGCCCAATAGAGGGAAAGCACAATGTGTGTGCCAGGGGGATAGAGTTTCACTTCTCTTGACCTGGGCTCTCATGGAATAAGGACAAGGATTTGGTGCAGGAAATTGAGGAGGGCTGCATTTAGGCTGAGTGTCAGCCTCAGGGCCCTGGAGAATGGGAGTCAAGCACAGAGGGCCTGGACAGCTGCAGCTGGAGATGCACATATGCCTGTTAGCTGCAGCAGAATCGCTGTCTCCTCAGTTCCCCAATGTACTATGGCATATGCAGGAGACGGAATAATCCAAAGGGCAAAGAAAGGAAAATTTCAACACCAGGAAGTCCAAGATCACGATGCATGCACTGACTTCCAATAAGAGCCCAGTGAAGAAGGCACCTAGAGACAGAGAGACAGAATGACAGTGAAAGAAAAGGACTGAGATTCTGGCCCTGTGTTGATCAGTGCCAGAGCACTGAAGACAAACCCTCCATGCCCATGCATACTTCTTACAAGTGGCATTGTTATTTTATGTTTGTGAGGAAAGGTTTCACTTAGAACATCTAGGTCTTAGCTACTCTGAGAAGCAACACTTGGCGCCTGCATTCCTGAACCCCGCCCCTTCCGTTCCGGTTTCAGCTCTGCCTGCGTTCCTGAACCCCGCCCCTTCCGTCCCAGTTTCAGCTTCCATTTCAGCTCCGCCTGAGGCTTCTGCATTCCTGAACCCTGCCCCTGCCCCTGCCATCCCGGTTTCAGCTCCGCCTGCAGCTTCCGTTTTCCTGACCCCGCCCCCGGCCCCTGCTGCCGAGGTTTCAGCTCCGCCTGAGGCTTCCTTGTCCCTGACCCCGCCCCCTGCTGATACATCACTATTAAGGGACCTAGTGGCTGAGATACGAGAGCTAAAGGATATTTTTTCAGCATTTAAGGATTTTAAACCATGTGCAGTCCACCCCGGGAGCTCCGGCCCCGTAGATATGCGTTTAGTCTCCCCTGCAGCCACTACAGCAGTTTCTACTGAACTTTCTATTCTGTAGCTCCCTCTCCCGTGCCACCGGACCAAATCCACACATTCCCGGTAAACTTGGCCCCTTCTAAAAAAAACCCTCAGCCATGGCAGCCATATTCCTCGAAATAAGTTGGAACGCTCAGGCAAGCAGTCAGGGAGGACGGTATGCACTCTCCATGGACCAAGTCCGTTTTGAGAAGCTTTTACCAGCATTTAAATACACCACAAGACTGGAAAGAACTGGCTCGTGCTGCACTCCCAGACCCTCTCTACCTTCAGTGGCAGGCATGTTTCCGCGATGAGTGCTCTAGGCAATCACAGGAAAATAGTAACAAACAGATAGAATGGAATTCTGATGCTTTGTTTGGAGCAGGAGCTTATGAATCTGGAGCTCAGCAGGCAGAAGCCAGGTTTCCAACTGGTTATTTTGAACAGGTACGCATCTGTGCAACACAAGCATGGGAAAGGGTGACCACACCTGATGTAGATCCATCAGCTCCCATTAACTCTTTTCTCCAAGGCTCTGATGAGTCATTGGCGAGCTTCATCTCAAGGGTGAAGAGAAGCTTAGAGAGAAAGATTTATAATCCTGACGTCCGCACACTACTCCTGCGCTCTATTGTCTGGGAAGGCATGACACCACAATTCAGTCAGGTATGCCTTAATCTTAAACACCTACACCCAGATAATTGGAGTCTAGCGACACAGGAACTTACATCAGGCAATTATGGGACACCCGCTACGATGCAGGTCTATGCAGTTGCCCCACGTAAGCAAAACGGGGCCTGCTTTCAGTGCGGTCGCCAAGGACATTGGCGTAACCAATGTCCTGATAAGTTGCGACCACACCTCCAGTCAGGGAAACCACGCCTCCAGCCAGAGCAACCCCGCTTTCAGTCAGGGAGCCAGAGACCACGTACTGTTTGTCCAAAATGTCGTAAGGGGTTTCATTGGAAGAGAGATTGTTGGTCCCAGTTTCATAAAGATGGTTCGCCCCTGAATAGTACAAATTCGGGGCCTGAGATTTTGTGGACCACTCCTGTTTTAGAACAAGGTCACCCTTCTATGACAGTAAAGATTGGCAATATTCCTTTTAAATTTTTGATTGACACGGGGGCAGCAAAGACGATTTTAAGGCAAGAAGAGGTTCCCCAAGATTGGGAACTCATCCCTGGACCCAGTTTACATGGAATAGGAGGGATGACAAGAGCATTTTGCACACGAGACTCGCTTATGTGGGAAGACCCAGAAGGTTGTACCGGACACTTCCGCCCTTTGGTAGCTAATATTAGCACCAACTTACTGGGCAGGGATCTTCTGGAATGTCTTAATGTTAGGATATCCACAGACACCTCTGCAGGAGACTGAATAATCCAAAGGGCAAAGAAAGGAAAATTTCAACACCAGGAAGACGGAGTTCACGATGCATGCACTGACTTCCATGCAGGGTCCAGGGAAGAAGGCACGTAGAGGCAATCAGAGAGACAGAATGACAGTGACTGAAAAGGACAGAAATTCTGGCCCTGTGTTGATCAGTGCCAGAGAACTGAAGACAAACCCTCCATGCCCATGCATACTTCTTACAAGTGGCATTGTTATTTTATGTTTGTGATGAAAGTTTACACTTAGAACGTCTAGGTCTTAGCACACTCTTAGAAGCAACACTTGGCCTGCAGCCCACTTTGCAAAACTGCCCTTGCCTCTGCAAATTGGAAGTAGTATTAGTGATGCTCCAGCCAAATGCAGGCTGGCATATTTCATTTCCCTGGTCCAGGGTCAGCCTGTCCTGTGTGCAGGGAACAGCACTATGTATATTTCTTCTTTGATTTACAGTTTTTGGATAGGACTCGGTGGACAAAAAGAGCAAGAGCGAAGCAGATGATTAGGCAGCTGTAGTTTGTGCTGAGAGAGATATGTAGAGTGACAGGAGGAAAATGAATGGCTTGTGAGATGTCTATCATGACTGGCTCAGAAGGGCCAGGTGTATTCGCATTAATACCCTAATCCAGAGCTGTGCAGGTCTCTAGCTAAAATATATATTTTCAGACCTCTACATGTTATATATATATATATATATATATATTTATATTTATATTTATATTTATATTTATATTTATATTTATATTTATATTTATATTTATATTTATATTTATATTTATATTTATATTTATATTTATATTATATATATATATAGAGAGAGAGAGAGAGAGAGAGAGTGAGAGATGGAGCAAGACACTGATGTAGTCATTTTCTACAATGGATGCGATATGACATTCAGACAATTGATTGCTAAAACCTGGAGACTCCCCACATGGACAGGCACCACAAGTTTCCTAGTCTGGCAACACACACAGGGCAGCTGATAGTTCCCAGTGCAAGCCTCAGGGCAAAAACCTCTCCCTCTTCACTGTCTTTATATCTGAAAATAAGAAAAGTGACCAAGGGCCAAGGAGAACTACAATAGTGTCAATATTGAGCTGTAAAACAGAATGTGCCAAGTGTTTTGCACAAAATTACCAGTGCTACAGTGATTCTGTTGTTCTATCTCTCTCTCCCTCCCTAACACACACACACAAACACACACAAACACACACTCTCACAGTTACACACACGCACACATCCACAGAGGCACAGGCATAAACGGAGTTGTAAACATGCAAACTGGACAGCTTCTGCAAGGCAGGGCCCTGGGTGAACCCTGCTTCGCACTTCCTGGAAGCATGCCCAGCCTTTTAAGGCCAGCTCTGAGCTCCCATTGTCAGGCTTACTTCAGAAGGCCCGCAGACAGGAAACCAGCCATGCTCTGATATTCCAGAGGTGAGAATATTCCCTAGATACAAGAAAGAACTTCAGGTTTCAAAAGGATTTGAAAACCCCATGAGGCACTTGTAAAAGACATTTCACAGCCATCAAAACACCCTCTTTCAGAACCCTGGTAACTGCCCCCACCTCTCCAAATTTGAAGTAGTCTTAGTGACGCTCCAGCCAAGATGCAGGCTGGCATATTGCATCTCCCTGGTCCAGCCTCAGCCTGTCTTGTGTGCAGGGTACTGCACTATGTCTATTTCTTCTTTGATTTCCAGTTTTGGGATAGGACTCCGTGGACAAAATGAGCAAGAGGGAAGAAGATGATTTGGCAGAGGTAGTTTGTGCTGAGAGAGATTTTTAGAGTGATAAATGATATGGCTCTGTGAGATGTCTCTCATGACTGTGGCTCAGAAGGGCCAGGTGTATCCACTTTACTACACTAATCCAGAGCTGTGCAGGTCTCTAGTTAAAAAATATTTTCAGACCTCTACAAGTTATATATATATATATATATATATATATATATATATATAGAGAGAGAGAGAGAGAGAGAGAGAGAGAGAGAGGGAGATAGAGAGAGAGGGACACTGATATAGTCATTGTAGTCATTTTCTACAATGGATTCGATATGATATTCAGACAATCGATTGCTAAAACCTGGAGAGAAATTGTGCATCAGGAAAAGAATTGTCCAAAGTAGTAAAATCTCCAAATCATTAGCTATATTCAGCTCCAAGGGGACAGGTCGAAAAAGGCTCGAGAAGGAAGTCATCCAGGAGACTCTCCACATGGACAGGCACCACAAGTTTTCTAGTCTGGTAACACACACAGGGCAGCTGCTAGTTCCCAGTGCAAGCCTCAGGGCAGAAACCTCTCCCTCTTCAGTGTCTCAGAATTCAAAAACCTCCTACAGTGTTTATTGATGACAGGATCATACCTGGCTTGTAGAGATTGTAAGGCAGCAGCTCTGATGCCCACAGACCCCAGACAGCCCCAGCCTTCACCATATGCTGTACTACGAGACCTGACAGTAATTGTGTGTGTGTGTGTGTCTGTCTGTCTGTCTGTCTGACTGTGTGTGTCTGTGTGTGCTTAGAGCTCACATGTATTAGTCTCAGAGCATGGGTGCCAAAGTAGCCAGCCTCACCTGCAACTTATGTACAGAGAACCTAGCTGGTCAGGGCCAGCCAGCTAGCCCAGATTCAGGCTAAGCAAGAATTCATATGCAAAGGGACTCTCATGTCTAAATCTCTTGAGTTCCCTATTCAATCTCATGCCTCACTATCTATCATCCAAACACTGCCAACAGGGGAAGCTGGGGAACCCCTCAGAATTCAGGGGCATGAGCCTGTCCAGTCATGTTTGGCTGCCTACTCAGCCTCCAGGCTCTCAGTCCACTGCTTAGGGCAGCAGATTACAAGCACAGAAAGTACCAAGAAAGAGCTTTGTTTCAACATAGATGGGAACTGTGTTCAACCAAACAATAGTGGATGAACCCGGTCCCTGACACCTACCCTTTGGGTCCGGCTAAGGCAATTTCCACTGTGGCCTCACATCCCTGATCATGATGTCCTGGTGTCCACACATCACACTCAGAGAGATTCCTAGAGGTAGGCATGCATGAGTGTCCCATACAAAGTCTCTCTGCTTGCAGGAAGCACAAACTCCCCGGGCCCTTGCTATGGACAGACAAAAGAAAGATGGATGCCTCCATTGGCTGAATTCAGAGCTTCCAGTGGAGATCACATCCCCGCCCCTCACCTGAGGGCCTGGCTGCTGCTAATAAAGGCAATTGGAAACACCTGTTACCACTTGGGCCCTGAGGATATACTCAGGAATCCCTCCAGGAGATAGCAGGCTGGCAGACCTCCGGACCCCGGGATAGCTGTGCTCCTAGTTGGGTGGCCCTTATGGCCAGAGGTGAGAATATTCCCTGGATACAAGAAAGAACTTCAGGTTTCAAAATGATTTGAAGACCCCATGAGGCACTTGGAAAAGACATTTCACAGCCATCAAAAAACCCTCTTTCAGAACCCTGGAAGCTTCCGTTTTGTGTGGAAAATCTGGACACTTTTGTGGCCATCAGTACCACAGATCCTTTACGTTCGGCTTAATAGAGGGAAAGCACATGTGTCTGCCAGTGGGATAGAGTTTCACACTCTTCACCTGGGCTCTCATGGAATAAGGACAAGGACGCTGTGCAGGAATGTGAGGAGGGCTGCATTTAGGCTGAGTGTCAGCCTCAGGGCCCTGGAGATTGGGAGTCAAGCACAGAGGGCCTGGACAGCTGCAGCTGCAGACTCCGCAGTTCCACTCTGTACTACACCATGTGCAGGAGACTAAATAACCCAAAGGGCAAAGAAAGGAAAATTTCAACACCAGGATGACTGAGTTCATGATGCTTGCACTGACTTCCAGTAAGGGCCCAGGGAAGAAGGCACGTAGAGACAGTCAGAGAGACAGAATGTCAGAGACAGAAAAGGACTGAAATTCTGGCCCTGTGTTGATCAGTGCCAGAGCACTGAAGACAAAGTCTCCATGCCCATGCATACTTCTTACAAGTGGCATTGTCATTTATGTTTTTGAGGAAAGGTAACACTTAGAACATCTAGGTCTTAACCACTCCGAGAAGCAACACTTGGCCCCCAGCCCACTCTCCAAAACTGCCCCCGCCTCTCCAAATTTGAAGTAGTCTTAGTGATGCTCCAGCCAAGATGCAGGCTCGCGTATTGCATCTCCCTGGTCCAGCCTCAGCCTGTCCTGTGTGGAGGGAACTGCACTATGTCTATTTAGTCTTTGCTTTACAGTTTTGGGATAGGACTCGGTGGACAAAATGAGCAAGAGGGAAGTAGATGATTTGGCAGTGGTAGTTTGTGCTGAGAGAGATTTTTTAGAGTGATAAATGTTATGGCTCTGTGAGATGTCTCTCATGACTGTGGCTCAGAAGGGCCAGGTGTATCCAATTTACTACCCTAATAGAGAGCTGTGCAGGTCTCTAGTTAAAAAATATTTTCAGACCTCTACAAGTTATATATATATATATATATATATATATATATATATATATATATATATATATATATATATATAGAGAGAGAGAGAGAGAGAGAGAGAGAGAGAGAGAAAGAGAGAGAGAGAGAGCAAGACACTGATGTAGTCATTTTCTACAATGGATGCGATATGACATTCAGACAATTGATTGCTAAAACATGGAGAGAAACTGTGCATCAGGAAAAGAATTGTCCAAAGGAGTAAAATCTCCAAATCATTAGCTATATGCAGCTCCAACGGAACAGAGCGAAAAAGGCTTGAGAAGGAACTCATCAAGGAGACTCTCCACATGGACAGGCACCACAAGTTTACTAGTATGGCAACTCACACAGGGCAGCTGCTAGTTACCAATGCAAGCCTCAGGGCAAAAACCTCTCCCTCTTCAGTGTCTTTACATCTGAAAATAAGAAAAGTGACCAAGGACCAAGGAGAGTTACAATGGTGTCAATATTGAGCTGTAAATCAGGATGTGCCAAGTGTTTTGCACAAAATCACCTCTACCACAGTGATTCTGTTGTTCTCACTCTCTCTCCCTCCCTCACACACACACACAAACACACACAAACACACACTTTCACAGTTACACACACGCATACATCCACAGAGGCACTGGCACAAACGGAGTTAAACACATGCAAACTGGACAGCTTCTGCAAGGCAGGGCCCTGGGTGAACGCTGCTTCACACTTCCTGGAAGCACGCCCAGCGTTTTAAGGCCAGCTCTGAGCTCACATTGCTGGGATTAGTTCAGAAGGCCCGGAGACAGGGCACCAGCCATGCTCTGATATGCCAGAGGCCTAGGTCACGCCAAGAACTCCTGCCACCAATATCATTGGCCAGTGTGCTAGAACACGCCTAGGAGTGTCATGGCCCCCAGTCAGTGATTGGCCAGCAACTTTGGGCACCGCCCACACGGCCCTGCAGCACACTCATTGGGCAGCCTCTGGATGGCCCCCCAGCCAGTCACTTCTGCTGGAAAGAGATGAGAATTCAAAAAACTCCTACACTGTGTTCACTGATGACTGGTTCAAAGGTGGCTTGTAGAGATTGTAAGGCAACAGCTCTCCTGCCCACAGACCCCAGACAGCCCCAGCCTTCACCATATGCTGTACTACCAGATCTGACAGTAATGTGTGTGTGTGTGTGTGTGTGTGTGTGTCTGTCTGTCTCTCTGTCTGTGTCTGTGTGTGCTCAGAGCTCACTTATAGTAGTCTCAGAGCATGGGTGGGAAGGTAGCCAGCCTCACCTGCAACTTATGTACAGAGAACCTAGCTGGTCATGACAAGCCAGCTAGCCCAGATTCTGGGTAAGCAAGAATGCACATGCAAAGGGACTCTCATGTCTCCCTCTCCTGAATTCCCGATTCAATCTCATACCTAACTATCATCCAAACACTGCCAATGGGGTAAGCTGGGGCACCCCTCAGAATTCAAGGGCAGGAGCCTGTCCAGTCACATTTGGCTGCCTACTCAGCCTCCAGACTCTCAGTCCACGGCTCAGGGCAGCTGATTACAAGCCCAGAATGAACCCAGAAAGAGCTGTGTTTCAACATAGATGGGAACTGTGTTTGACCAAACAATAGTGGATGAACCCGTCCCCATACACCTACCCTTTGGGTCCGACTAAGGCAATTGCTCCTGTGGCCTCAAAATCTCCGATCATGGTGTCCTGGAGTCCACACATCACACTCAGAGAGATTCCCAGAAGTAGGCATGCATGAGTGTCCCATACAAAGTCGCTCTGCTTGCAGGAAGCATAAACTCCCTGGGCCCTTGCTATGGAGAGACAAAAGTAAGATGGATGCCTCCATTGGCTGAATTAGGAGCTTCCAGTGGAGATCACAGCCCCGCCCCTCACCTGAGGGCCTGGCTACTGCTAATACAGGCAATTGGAAACAACTGTTACCACTTGGGGCCTGAGGACATACTCAGGAATCCCTCCCGGAGCTAGCAGGCTGGCAGACCTCCTGACCCCAGGATAGCTGTGCTCCTAGTTGGGAGGGCCTTCAGGCCAGAGGTGAGAATATTCCCTACATACAAGAATGAACTTCTGGTTTCAAAAGTATTTGAAACCCCAGGAGGCACTTTAAAAGACATTTCACAGCCATCAAAACACCCACTTTCTGAACCCTGGATGCTTAGTTTTGCATGGAAAATCTGGACACTGGTGTGGCCATCAGTACCACAGATCCTTTACATTCGGCCCAATAGAGGGAAAGCAGAATGTGTGTGCTAGGGTGGTAGAGTTTCAGTTCTCTTGACCTGGGCTCTCATGGAATAAGGACAAGGATGTGGTGCAGGAAATTGAGGAGGGCTGCATTTAGGGTAAGTGTCAGCTACAGGGCCCTGGAGAATGGAAGTCAAGCACAGAGGGCCTGGACAGCTGCAGCTGGAGATGGACATATGCCTGTTACCTGCAGCAGGAACGCTGTCTCCTAAGTTCTCCTCTGTACTATGCCATATGCATGAGAATAAGTAATTCTAAGGGCAAAAAAAGGAAAATTTCAACAACAGGAAGACCTATTTCACGATGCATGCACTGACTTCCATGAAGGGTTCAGGGAAGAAGGCACGTAGAGACAGTCAGAGAGACAGAATTATAGTGACTGAAAAGCACAAATTCTGGCCCTTTGTTGATCAGTGCCTGAGTCCTGAAGACAAACCCTCCATTCTCATGCATACTTATTATAAGTGGCATGGTTATCATATGTTTGTGAGGAAAGGTTACACTTAGAACATCTAGGTCTTAGCCCACTCTGAGAAGCAACACTTGGCCTGCAGCCCACTCTCCAAAGCTGCCCTTGCCTCTCCAAATTGGAAGTAGTTTTAGTGATGCTCCACCAAATGCAGGCTGGCGTATTTCATCTCCCTGGTCCAGGCTCAGCCTGTCCTGTGTACAGGGAACTGCACAATGTCTATTTCTTCTTTGATTTACAGTTTTGGGATAGGACTCGGGGGACAAAAAGAGCAAGAGTGAAGTAGATGATTTGGCAGCTGTAGTTTGTGCTGAGAGAGATTTGTAGAGTGACAAGAGGTAAACGAATGGCTCTGTGAGATGTCTCTCATGACTGTGGCTCAGAAGGGCCAGGTGTACCTGCATTACTACCCGAATCCAGAGCTGTGCAGTTCTCTAGCTAAAATATATTTTCAGACCTCTACATGTTATATATATATATATATATATATATATATATATATATATAGAGAGAGAGAGAGAGAGAGAGAGAGAGAGAGAGAGAGCAAGACACTGATGTTGTCATTTTCTACAATGGATGCGATATGACATTCAGACAATTGATTGCTAAAACCTGGAGAGAAACTGTGCATCAGGAAAAGAATTGTCCAAAGTAAAATCTCCAAATCATTAGCTATATGCAGCCAGCCTCCAGGCTCACAGTCCACTGCTCAGGGCATCAGATTCCAAGCCCTGAAAGAACCCAGAGAGAGCTGTGTTTCAACATAGATGGGAACTGTGTTTGACCAAACAATAGTGGATGAACCCGGCCCCTTATGTTTATTTCTTCTTTGATTTACAGTTCTGGGATAGGACTCGGTGGGAAAAAAGAGCGAGAGGGAAGTAGGTCATTTGAGAGTGGACTAAATAAATAAATAAATATGCAAATAAATGGGGATGATCTAGGAGGCTTTGAAAAAAATAAAAAAAAACACAGGAAGACCTGATTACAGCAGAAATATAGAAAACGTCTGCTGAGAAACAGAGGGCTGCTTCAAAAATTCCCTGACACTTCAGGGTCCAGGCAAATTAAGAATTCTGGAGAATGAAAAGAAATACATACGTATTGAAGCTTACACTAGAGAAAGAAGGCAAGTTCTGTACTATGATAATTACAATAAGGATGCTGATAGAAAGGCTATTGGAAATGCTCCTGGAAGGTTTATACTTTATAATTTTAGTGAATCCTGCTCCAACTATGTGACCAATTATTTGTGAATAAGGAGGCTGTTATAAATGTGGTAATTCTGCATTAAGATCAAATAAAAAGTTCAAAAATTCTAAAAATGACTGATATCTCTATATATGTATATATGTACATATATGTATGTGTTTCTTTATTATAAACTATGAGGTATACTGGCATGGCTATGAGGAGACAGAGTATGTTTTGTGACATAGAGACTTACAAAGCTGAGGCTCCAGAAACCTAGGTGAAATCACCAACAAAACAAGCTAGAGCTCAGCAGTGCCCTGGTGACTCTCTTTGTATATCTGGGTCTGTCAGTAAAAAATATATATAAGTAAAATATTAATGAGTGCAGACAGAGTGAGTGAGAGCATGTGAGAGTCAGAGACAGAGCAGGCAAGAAGAGAAATAGAAGAGTTGGAAAGACACCAGAAGTCAAAAAACTCCCACACTGTGTTCATTGATGACAGGTTCAAACCTGCTTTGTTGAGATTGTAATGCAGCAGTCTCATGTCCACAGACCCCAGACAACCCCAGCCTTCACCATATGTGTGTTGTATTTATGACAGGAAATGTATTGTGAGTGTAAACTTCCCTTCAATTATAAGAGAAAAATCTATCAAGCAGAAGAAATGACCCATCATGTAATATAGGACTAAATAAATAAATAAATAAATAAATATGTAAATAAATGGGGATGATCTAGGAGGATTTGAAAAGAATGAAAAATAAAAACAAAAAGCACAAGAAGACCTGATTACAGCAGAAACATAGATACCATCTGCTGAGAATCAGAGGGCTGCTTCACAAATTCCAAGACACTTCAGAGTCCAGGGAAATTAAGATTTCAGGAGAATGAAAAGAAACTCATATGTATTGAAGCTTACGCTAGAGAAAGGAGGTGAGTTCTGTACTATGATAATTACAATAAGGATGCTGATAGAAATTCTATTAGAATTGCTACTGGAAGGTTCTATTATTTATAATTGTATTGAGTCCTGCTCCAGCTATGTGGCCAATTATTAATGAAAAAGGAAGCTGTTATAAATGTGTTAATTCTGATTTAGATCAATTACATATGTTGATAATTCCAAAAATGGCATATATATATATATATATATATATATATATATATATATATATATATATCTTTATTATAAAGTCTGAGAGATACTGCCATGGATATGAGGAGACAGAATATGGATTGTGTGAGAGAGAATTACAAAGCTGAGGATCAAGTAGCCTTGATGAAAACACCAACAAAAAAAGCCAGAGCTCAGCAGGTAACTCTCTTTGTATATATGGGCCTGTCATAAAATAAGGATATAAGTAAAATATTACTGAGTGCAGACAGAGTGAGTGAGAGCCTGTGAGAGTCAGATACAGAGAAGGCTAGAAGGGAAATTGAAGAGTTGGAAATAGACCAGAAGTTAAAACCCCCTAGACTGTTCATTCATGACAGGTTCAAACCTGGCTTGTAGAAATTGTAAGGCAGCAGCTCTAATGCCCACAGACCCAAGACATCCCAAGCCTTCACCATATTTGTGTAGTATTTGCCCCAGGAAATGTATTTTGCGTCAAAAGGTCCCTTCAATTATAAGATAAAATCTATGAAGCAGAAGTAATGACCCCTCATGTGATACCTGACTAAATAAATAAATATGCAAATAAATGGGGATGATCTAGGAGGACTTGAAAAAATAAAAAAAATGAAAACAAACACCACAAAAAGACCTGATTATAGCAGAAACATAGAAACCATCTGCTGAGAAACAGAGGGCTGCCTCAAAAATTCCCTAACACTTCAGGGTCCAAGGAAATTAAGATTTCCGGAAAAAGAAAACAAACACATAGGTATTGAAGCTTATACTAGAAAAAGGAGGGAAGTTCTGGGCTATGATAATTACAATAAGGATGCTGAGAGAAACACGATTAGAAACTCTACTGGAAAGTTCTATTATTTATATTTGAATTAAATGCTGCGCCATCTATATGGCTAATTATTTCTAAAAACTAGGCTGTTATAAATATGGTAATTCTGAATTAAGGTCAAATACATAGGTCGACAATTCAAAAAAATGACAG
This sequence comes from Erinaceus europaeus, assembly GCF_950295315.1. Taxonomy (NCBI): domain Eukaryota; kingdom Metazoa; phylum Chordata; class Mammalia; order Eulipotyphla; family Erinaceidae; genus Erinaceus; species Erinaceus europaeus. The sequence goes on from NW_026647938.1 coordinate 18,355, forward strand.
ATATATAAATATATATGTATATATATGTATGTATATCTTTATTAAAAACTCTGAGTGATACTGGCATAGAAATGAGGAGACAGAATATGGCTTGTGTCAGAAATACTTACAAACTGAGGCTCCTGTAGCCTAGGTGAAATAGCCAACACAACAAGCCAGAGCTCAGCAGTGCTCTGGTAACTCTCTTTGTATATCTGGGCCTGTTAGTAAAATAAGTATATAAGTAAAATATTAATGATTGAAGACAGAGTGTGTGAGAGCATGTGAGAGTTAGGGACAGAGAAGGCGAGAAGAGAAATAGAGGAGTTGGAAAGAGACCAGAATTCAAAAACCTCCTACACTGTGTTCATTCATGACAGGTTCAAACCTGGCTTGTAGAGATTGTAAGGCAGCAGCTCTCATGCCCACAGACCCCAGACAACCCAAACCTTCACCATATGTGTGTAGTATTTCCCCAGGAAATGTATTTTGCACCAAAAGTTCCCTTCAATTATAAGAGAAAATCTATCAAGCAGAAGAAATGACCACTCATGTGATACCTAACTAAATAAATAAATATGCAAATAAATGGGGATGATCTAGGAGGACTTGAAAAATTAAAACAAAAATAAAGACAAAAACCACAAGATGACCTGATTACAGCAGAAACATAGAAACCATCTGCTGAGAAACAGAGGGCTGCTTCAAAAATTCCCTAACACTTCAGGGTCCAGGGAAATTAAGATTTCTGGAAAAAGAAAACAAACACATACTTATTGAAGCTTACACTAGAAAAAGGAGGGAACTTCTGGGATAAGATAATTACAATAAGCATGCTGATAGAAACACGATTAGAAATGCTACTGGAATGTTCTTTTATTTATAATTGTATCAAATTCTGCTCCAACTATATGGCCAATTATTTCTAAAAAAAACTAGGCTGTTATAAATGTGGTAATTCTGAATTAAGGTCAAATACATAGGTAGACAATTCTAAAAATGACAGATATATAAATATATATGTATATATATGTATATCTTTATTATAATCTCTGAGTGATACTGCCATGGAATTGAGGAGAATATGGCTTGTGTCAGAAAGACTTACAAACTGAGGCTTCAGTAGCCTAGGTGAAATCGCCAACACAACAAGCCAGAGCTCAGCAGTGCTCTGGTAAATCTATTTGTATATCTTGGACTGTCAGTAAAATAAGTATATAATTAAAATATTAATGAGTGAAGACAGAGTGTGTGAGAGCATGTGAGAGTTAGGGACAGAGAAGGTGATAAGAGAAAAAGATGAGTTGCAAAGAGACCAGAATTCAAAAACCTCCTACACTATGTTCATTGATGACAGGTTCAAACCTGGCTTGTAGAGATTGTAAGACAGCAGCTCTCAAGCCCACAGACCCCAGACAGCCCCAGCCTTCACCATTTGCTGTACTACCAGACCAAACAGTAATGTGTGTGTGTGTGTGTGTGTGTGTGTGTGTGTATGTGTGTCTGTGTGTGTCTGTGTGTGCTCAGAGCTCAGCTGTAGTAGTCTCGGAGCATGGCTGTCAAGGTAGCCAGCCTCACCAGCAACTTGTTTACAGAGAACCTAGCTCTTCAGGGCAAGCCAGCTAGCCCTGACTCTGACTAAGCAAGAATGCCAGAGAACTATGTGGATGCCCAGGACCCCATTTTGAGCCCCTGGTCACCACTTACCCAGCTAGGGAAAAGCTGGGCTACTGGCAAGTCAGAGCTGCAGCTATCTCTCTGTCTCTATTCCTGCTTGGGCCCTGCTCTCTCAATTTATGACTGTTTCTTTCTCCTCAATAAGAAAGTTACAAATGATGTACAGAAATACAGGGAAAGTGGCAAAAATTACCCCCGTGCAAACTATTACATGTATCTGTTGACTGTAAACCATTCCTCCCCCATGAAAGAAGAGAATAAATATTTGTGAGGTTAAAAACATTGTAGGTTAAATAGGGAACATTCTTTAGAGCCATGCAATACTAATCCATTGTGCATTGGATGTCACTGTCAATAACAGTGCAGTAGTATTTGTAGTAGTGTGTAGTATCTGCAAAAGGAAATGTATTGTGTGTCAAAAGTTCCCTTCAACTATAAGAAAAAATCTATCAGGCAGAAGAAATGACCCCTCATGTGATTTCGGACTAAATATATACATAACATGCAAATATATGGGGATGATCTAGGAGGATTTGAAAAAATAACAAAATAATAATAACCACAGGAAGACCATAGGTCGACAATTCTAAAAATGACAGATATATATGTATATGGATGTATATCTTTATTATAAAGTCTGAGAGATACTTCATGGATATGAGGGGACAGAATATGGCTTGTGCCAGAGAGACTTACAAAGCTGAGACTCCATAGCCTAGGTAAAATTACCAACAAAACAAGCCAGAAATCAGCAGTCCTCTGGCAACTCTCTTTGTATATCTGGGCCTGTCAATAATATAAGGATATAAGTAAAATATTACTGAGTGCAGACAGAGTGAGTGAGAGCCTGTGAGAGTCAGAGACAGAGAAGGAGAGAAAATAAATAGAGGAGTTGGAAATAGTCCAGAAGTCAAAAACTCCCTAGACTGTGTTCATTCATGACAGGTTCTAACCTGGGTTTAGAGATTGTAAGGCAGCAGCTCTAATGTCCACAGACCCCAGACAACCCAATCATTCACCATATGTGTGTAGTATTTGCCCCAGGAAATGTATTGTGTGTCAAAAGTTCCCTTCAATTATAAGAGAAAATATATCAAACAGAAGAAATGACCCTCATGTGATACCTGACTAAATATATAAATATGCCAGCAATCTCATTGGCCAGTGTGCTTGGACACACCCAGGAGAGTCCGGGCACCTAGTCAGTGATTGGCCAGCGGCCTTGAGCACCTCCAACACAGCCTTGGAGCAGGCTCATAGGGCAGCCTCTGGAAGGCCCACCCACCAGCCACATCAGCACGACTCTGATTGGCCTGTTGTTCCAGGGACACGCCCCCATCCAGCCCGAGAATGTGAGAGTTAGAGAAGGCGAGAAGAGAAAAAGTTGAGTTGGAAAGAGACCAGAATTCAAAAACCTCCTACACTGTGTTCATTGATGACAGGTTCAAAGCTGGCTTTTAGAGATTGTAAGGCACCAGCTCTCATGCCCACAGACCCCAGACAGCACCAGTCTTCACCATATGCTGTACTACGAGACCTGACAGTAATGAATGTGTGTGTGTGTGTGTGTGTGTGTGTGTGTCTGTCTGTCTGTGTGTGTCTGTGTGTGCTCAGACCTCACCTGTAGTTGTCTCAGAGCATGGGTGTCAAGGTAGTCAGCCTTACCTGCAACTTATGTACATAGAACCTAGCTTGTCTGGGAAAGCCACCTAGCCCAGATTCTGGCTAAGCAAGCATGACAGAGAACTATGAGGAAGCCCAAGACCCCATTTTGAGCCCCTGGTCACCACTTACCCAATTAGGGAAAATCTGGGCTAGTGGCAAAGCAGAGCTGCAGCTGTCTCTCTGTCTCTCTTCCTGCTTTGGCCCTGCTCTCTCAATTTATGACTATTTCCTTCTCCTCAATAGGAAAGTTACAAAAATGTACAGTAATACAGGGAATGTGGGAAAAATTACCCCCGTAGCCACTATTACATGTAACTGTTGACTGTAAAACATTCCTCCCCCAAGAAAGAACAGAATAAATATTTGTGAGGTTAAAAACATTGTAGGTTAAATAGGGAACATTCTTTAGATCCATGCAATACTAATCCATTGTGCATTGGATGTCACTGTGAAAAACAGTGCAGTAGTAGCTGTAGTAGTGTGTAGTATCTGCAAAACGAAATGTATTCTGTGTCCAAATTCCCTCAATTATAAGAGAAAATCTATCAGGCAGAAGAAATGACCCCTCTTGTGATATCGGACTAAATATATAAATAAATATGCGAATATGTGGGGATGATCTAGGAGGATTTGAAAAAAAATAATAAAAACCAAAGGAAGACCATAGGTCGACAATTCTAAAAATGACAGATATATATGTTTATTTATATATGTATATGGATGTATATCTTTATTTTAAAGTCTTATCAGATACTGCCATGGATATGAAGAGACAGAATATTGGTTGTGTCAGAGAGACTTACAAAGCTGAGGCTCCAGTAGCCTAGGTAAAATCACCAACAAAACAAGCCAGAGCTCAACAGTGCTCTGGCAACTCTGTATATCTGGGCCTGTCAATAAAATAAGGATATAAGTAAAATATTACTGAGTGCAGACAGAATGAGTGAGAGCCTGTGATAGTCAGAGACAGAGAAGGCGAGAAAAGAAATAGAGGAGTTAGAAATAGACCAGAAGTCAAAAACCCCCTAGACAGTGTTCATTCATGACATGATCAAACGTGGGTTGTAGAGATTGTAAGGCAGCAGCTCTAATGCCCACAGACCCCAGACAACCCAAGCCTTCACCAAATTGTGTAGTATTTGCCCCAGGAAATGCATTGTGCATCAAGAGTTCCCTTCAAATATAAGAGAAAATATATCAAGCAGAAGAAATGACCCTTATGTGATACTGACTAAATAAATAAATATGCAAATAAATGGGATGATTCAATGGTCTTGAAAAAATAAAAATAATGAAAACAAAAACCACAAGATGACCTGATTACAGCAGAAACATAGAAACCATCTGCTGAGAAACAGAGGGCTGCTTCAAAAATTCCCTAACACTTCAGGGTCCATGGAAATTAAGATTTCCGGAAAAAGAAAACAAACCCATACATATTGAAGTTACATTAGAAAAAGGAGGGAAGTTCTGGGCTATGATAATTACAATAAGGATGCTGATAGAAACACGATTAGAAATGCTACTGGAAGATTCTATTATTTATAATTGTATTGAATCCTGCTCTAACTATATGGCCAATTATTTCTGAAAAACTAGGCTGTTATAAATGTGGTAATTCTGAATTAAGGTCAAATACATAGGTAGACAATTCAAAAAATGACAGATGTATAAATATATATGTATATATATGTATGTATATCTTTATTATAAACTCTGAGTTATACTGGCATGGAAATGAGGAGACAGAATATGGCTTGTGTCAGAATTACAAACTGAGGCTCCAGTAGCCTAGGTGAAATCGCCAACACAACAAGCCAAAGCTCAGCAGTGCTCTGGTAAATCTCTTTATTATCTGGGCATGTCACTAACAGTTTTGGGATAGGACTCGTTGGACAAAAAGATCAAGAGGGAAGTAGATGATTTGGCAGCTGTAGTTTGTGTTGAGAGAAATTTGTAGAGTGACAAGAGGCAAACTAATGGCTCTGTGAGAAGTCTCTCATGACTTTGGCTCATAAGGGCCAGGTGTATCCACATTACTGCCCGAATCCAGAGCTGTGCACGTCTCTAGCCAAAATATATTTTCAGACCAGTACATGCTATATGCAGCTCCAATGGGACCTAGCGAAAAAGGCTTGAGAAGGATCTCATCCAAGATACTCTATATATGGACAGGCACCACAAGATTCCTAGACTGGCAACACACACAGGGCAGCTGCTAGATCCCAGTGGAAGCTGCAGGGCAAAAACCTCTCCCTCTTCAGTGTCTTTACATCTGAAAATAAGAAAAGTGACCAAGGGCCAAGGAGAGATACAATGGTGTCTATATTGAGCTGTAAAACAGAATGTTCCAAGTGTTTTGCACAAAATCACCTGTGCCACAGTGATTCTGTTGTTCTCTCTGTCTCTCCCTCTCTCACACACAGACACACAAACACACACAAACACACACTCTCACAGTTACACACACGCACACATCCACAGAGGCACAGGCACAAACGGAGTTATACACATGCACACTGGACAGCTTCTGCAAGACAGGGCTCTGGGTGAACCCTGCTTCGCACTTCCTGGAAGCACTCCCAGACTTTTAAGTCCAGCTCTGAGCTCCCATTGTCAGGATTACTTCAGAAGGCCCGGAGACAGGGCACCAGCCATGCTCTGATATGCCAGAGGCCTAGGCCACGCCCAGAACCACTGCCAAAAATATCATTGGCCAGTGTGCTAGGACACGCCCAGGAGTGTCATGGCCCCTAGATACTGATTGGCCAGCAACCTGGAGCAGCACACACAGGACCCTGAAGCACTCTCATTGGGAAGCCTCAGGAAGGCCTGCCCACCAGCCACTTCTGCTGGAAAGAGATGAGAATTCAAAAACCTCCTACACTGTGTTCATTGATGACAGGTTCAAAGCTGGCTTGTAGAGATTGTAAGGCAGCAGCTCTCATGCCCACAGACCCCAGACAGCCCCAGCCTTCACCATATGATGTACTACCAGACCTGACATTAATGTGTGTGTGTCTGTCTGTCTGTCTGTCTGTGTCTGTGTGTGCTCAGAGCTCACCTATAGTAGTCTCAGAGCATGGGTGGGAAGGTAGCCAGCCTCACCTGCAACTTATGAACAGAGAACCTAGCTAGCTAGGGAAAGCCAGCTAGCCCAGATTCTGGCTAAGCAAGAATGCACATGCAAAGGGAATCTCATGTCTCCCTCTCCTGAGTTCCCGATTCAATCTCATGCGTCACTGTCATCCAAACACTGCCAACGGGGTAAGCTGAGTCACCCCTCAGAATTCAAGGGCAGGAGCCAGTCCAGTCACGTTTGGCTGCCTACTCTTCCTCCAGAGTCTCAGTCCATTGCTCAGGGCAGCAGATTACAAGCCCAGAATGAACCCAGAAAGAGCTGTGTTTCAACATAGATGGGAACTGTGTTTGACCAAACAATAGTGGATGAACCTGGCACCTCACACCTACCCTTTGGGTCCGGCTAAGGCAATTGCTCCTGTGGCCTCACAATCCCGGATCACGGTGTCCTGGTGTCCACACATCACACTCAGAGAGATTCCCAGAAGTAGGCATGCATGAGTGTCCCATACAAAGTCGCTCTGCTTGCAGGAAGCACAAACTCCCTGGGCCCTTGCTATGGAGAGACAAAAGGAAGATGGATGCCTCCATTGACTGAATTAGGAGCTTCCTATGGAGATCACAGCCCCTCTCCTCACCTGTGGGCCTGGATGCTGCTAATAAAGGCCATTGGAAACACCTGTTACCACTTGGTGCCTAAGGACATACTCAGGAATCCCTCCAGGAGCTAGAAGTCTGGCAGACCTCCTGACCCCAGGTTAGCTGTGCCCCTAGTTGGGAGGGCCTTTGGGCCAGAGGTGAGAATATTCCCTAGATACAAGATAGAACTTCAGGTTTCAAAAGGATTTGAAACCCCAGGAGGCACTTGGAAAAGACATTTCACAGCCACCAAAACACCCTCTTTCTGAACCCTGCAAGCTTCCGTTTTGCATGGAAATTCTGGACACTGGTGTGGCCATCAGTACCACAGAGCCTTTACATTCGGCCCAATAGAGGGAAAGCACAATGTTTATGCCAGTGTGGTCGAGTTTCACTTCTCTTGACCTGGGTTCTCATGGAATAAGGACAAGGATGCTGTGCAGGAAATTGAGAAGGCTGTATTTAGGCTGAGTGTCAGTCACAGGGCCCGGGAGAATGGGAGTCAAGCACAGAGGGCCTGGACAGCTGCAGCTGGAGATGGACATATGCCTGGTACATGCAGCAGGAATGCTGTCTCCTCAGTTCCCCCTCTGTACTATGCCATATGCACGAGACTAAGTATCCAAAGGGCCAGGAAAGGAAAATTTCACAACCAGGAAGACAGAGTTCACGATGCATGCACTGACTTCCACAAAGGGTCCAAGGAAGAAGGCACATAGACACTCAGAGAGACAGAATGACAGTGGTTGAATAGGACAGAAATTCTGGCCCTGTTTTGATCAGTGCCAGAGCACTGAAGACAAACCCTCCATGTCCATGCATACTTCTTACAAGTGGCATTGTTATATTATGTTTGTGAGAAAAGGTTACACTTAGAACATCTAGGTCTTAGTCCACTCTGAGAAGCAACACTTGGCCTTAAGCCCACTCTCCAACCTGCCCTTGCCTCTCCAAATTGGAAATAGTTTTAGGGATTCTCCTGCCAAATGCAGGCTGGCGGATTTCATCTCCCTGGTCCAGCCTCAGCCTGTCCTGTATGCAGGGAACTGAACTATGTCTATTTCTTCTTTGAATTACAGTTTTGGACAGGACTCAGTGGACAAAAAGTGCAAGAGTGAAGTAGATTATTTGGCAGTTGTAGTTTGTGCAAAGAGAGATTTGTACAGTGACAAGAGGTAAACGAATGGCTCATATATATATATATATGCATATGTATATGTGTATGTGTATGTGTATGTGTATGTGTATGTGTATGTGTATGTGTATGTATATGTATATGTATATATATAGAGAGAGACAGCAAGACACTGATGTAGTCATTTTCTACAATGGATACGATATGACATTCAGACAATTGATTAGTAAAACCTGGAGAGAAACTGCATCAGGAAAAGAATTTTCCAAAGGAGTAAAATCTCCAAATCATTAGCTATATGCAGCTCCAACGGGACAGAGCAAAAAAGGCTCCTGAAGGAACTCATCCAGGAGACTCTCCACATGGACAGCCACTACAAGTTTCCTAGTCTGGAAACACAAACAGGGCCGCTGCTAGTTCCCAGTGCAAGCCTCAGGGCAAAAACCTCTCCCTATTCAGTGTCTTTACATCTGAAAATAAGAAAAGTGACCAAGGGCCAAGGAGAGATACAATGGTGTCAATATTGAGTTGTAAATCAGAATGTGCCAAGTGTTTTGCACAAAATCACCTGTGCCACAGTGATTCTGTTGTTCACTCTGTCTCTCTATCCCTCACAGATACACACACACACACAAACAGACACACACTCTCACAGTTACACACACGCACACATCCACAGTGGCACAGGCACAAACGGAGTTATACACATGCACACTGGACAGCTTCTGCAAGGCAGGGCCCTGGGTGAATCCTGCTTCGCACTTCCTGCAAGCACGCCCAGCCTTTTAAGGCCAGCTCTGAGCTCCCATTGTCGGGCTTACTTCAGAAGGCCCGCAGAAAGGGCACCAGCCTTGCTCTGATATGCCAGAGGCCTAGGCCACGCCCAGAACCCCAACCAGCAATATCATTGGCCAGTGTGCTAGCACACGACGAGGAGTGTCAAGGCCACTAGTCAGTGATTGGCCAGCAACCTTGAGCACCGCCCACACGGCCCTGCAGCTCGCTTATTGGGCAGCCTCTGGAATGCCCGCCCACCAGCCACTTCTGCTGGAAAGAGATGAGAATTCAAAATCCTCCTACACTGTGTTCATTGATGACAGGTTCAAAGCTGGTTTGTAGAGATTGTAAGGCAGCAGCTCTCATGCCCACATATCCCAGACAGCCCTAGCCTTCACCATATTCTGTACTACCAGACCTCAGAATAATGTGTGTGTGTGTGTGTGTGTGTCTGTCTGTCTGTCTGTCTGTCTGTGTCTGTGTGTGCTCAGAGCTCACCTATAGTAGTCTCAGAGCATGGGTGAGAAGGTAGCCAGCCTCACCGGCAACTTATGTACAGAGAACCTAGCTGGTCAGGGCAAGCCAGATAGCCCAGATTCTGGTGAGCAAGAATGCATATGCAAAGGGACACTCATGTCTCCCTCTCCTGAGTTCCCGATTCAATCTCATGCCTCACTATCATCCAAATACTGCCAACGGTGTAAGGTGGGGCACCCCTCAGAATTCAGGGGCTGGAGACTGTCGGGTAACGTTTGCCTGCCTACTCAGCCTCCAGACTCTCAGTCCACTGCTCAGGGTAGCAGATTACAAGCCCCAAATGAACCCAGAAAGAGCTGTGTTTCAACATAGATGGGAACTGTGTTTGACCAAACAATAGTGGATGAACCAGGCCCCTCACACCTACCCTTTGGGTCAGGCTAAGGCAATTGCTCCTGTGGCCTCACAATCCCTGATCATGGTGTCCTGGTGTCCACACATCACACTCAGAGAGATTCCCAGAAGTGTACGCATCCATGAGTGTCCCATACAAAGTCGCTCTGCTTGCAGGAAGCACAAACTCCCCGGGCCCTTGCTATGGAGAGACAAAAGGAAGATGGATGCCTCCATTGGCTGAATTAGGAGCTACCAGTGGAGATCTCAGCCCTACCCCTCACCTGAGGGCCTGGATCCTGCTAATAAAGGCAATTGGAAACACCTGTTACCACTTGGGGCCTGAGGACATACTCAGGAATCCCTCCAGGAGCTATCAGGCTGGCAGACCTCCTGACCCTGTGATAGCTGTGCTCCTAGTTGGGAGGGCCTTCTGGCCAGAGGTGAGAATATTCCCTAGATACATGAACAAACTTCAGGTTTCAAAAGGATTTGAAACCCCAGGAGGCACTTGGAAAAGACATTTCACAGCCATCAAGACAACATCTTTCTGAACCCTGGAAACTTCGTTTTGTGTGGAAAATCTGGACACATTTCTGGCCATCAGTACCACATATACTTTACATTCAGCCCAATAGAGGGAAAGCAAAATGTGTGTGCCATGGTGGTCGAGTTTCACTTCTCTTGGCCTGGGCTCTATTGGAATAAGGACAAGGATCCTGTGCAGGATATTGAGGAGGCTGCACTGAGGCTGAGTGTCAGCCACAGGGCCCTGGAGAATGGGAGTCAAGCACAGAGGGCATGCACAGCTGTAGCTGGAGATGGACATATGCCTGTTACCTGCAGCAGGAATGCTGTCTCCTCAGTTCCCCTCTGTACTACGCCATATACACAAAACTAAGTAATCCAAAGGGCAAAGAAAGGAAAATTTCAACACCAGCAAGACCGAGTTCACGATGCATGCATTGAATTCCACGAAGGGTCCAGGGAAAAAGGCACATAGAGACAGTCAGAGAGACAGAATGACAGTGACTGAAAAGGACAGAAATTCTGGCCCTGTGTTGATCAGTTCCAGAGCACTGTAGACAAAGCCTCCATGCCCATGCATATTTCTTACAAGTGGCATTGTTATTTTATGGTTGTGAGGAAAGGTTACACTTAGAACATCTAGGTCTTAGCCCACTCTTAGAAGCAACACAAGGCCTGCAGCCCACTCTCAAAAACTGCCCCTGCCTCTCCATATGGAAGTAGTTTTAGTGATGCTCCAGCCAAATGCAGGCTGACGTATTTCTTCTCCCTGGTCCAGCCTCAGTCTGCGCTGTGTGCAGGTAACTGCACTATGTCTATTTCTTCTTTGATTTACAGTTTTGGGATAGGACTTGGTGGACAAAAAGAGCAAGAGGGAAGTAGATGATTTGGCAGCTGTAGTTTGTGCTGATAGATATTTGTAGAGAAACAATAGGTAAATGAAGGGCTCTGTGAGATGACTCTCATGACTGTGGCTCAGAAGGGCCAGATGTATACGCATTACTACCAGAATCAAGAGCTGTGCAGGTCTCTAGCTAAAATATATTTCCAGACCTCTACATTATATATATATATATATATATATATATATAGAGAGAGAGAGAGAGAGAGAGAGAGCAAGACACTGATGTAGTCATTTTCTACAATGGATGCGATATGACATTCAGACAATTGATTGCTAAAACCTGGAGAGAAACTGTGCATCAGGAAAAGAATTGTCCAAAGGAGTAAAATCTCCAAATCATTAGCTATATGCAGCTCCAACTGGACCTAGCGAAAAAGGATCAAGAAGGAACTCATCCAGTAGACTCTCAACATGGACAGGCACCACAAGTTTCCTAGTCTGGCAACACACACAGGGCAGCTGTTAGTTCCCAGTGCAAACCTCATGGCAAAAACCTCTCCCTCTTCAGTGTCTTTACATTTGAAAATAAGAAAAGTGACCAAGGGCCAAGGAGAGCTACAATGGTGTCTATATTGAGCTGTAAATCAGAATGTGCCAAGTGTTTTGCACAAAATTACCTGTGCCACAGTGATTCTGTTGTTCTCTCTCTCCCTCCCTCAACCACACACAAAAACACACACAAACACACAGTCTCACAGTTACACACACGCACACATCCACAGAGGCACAGTCACAAACGGAGTTATCCACATGCACACTGGACAGCTTCTGTAAGGCAGGGCCCTGGGCTGAACCCTGCTTCGCACTTCCTGAATGCACACCCAGCCTCTTAGGGCCATCTCTGACCTCCCATTGTCGGGCTTACTTCAGAAGGCCGACAGACAAGGCACCAGCCTTGCTCTGATATGCCAGAGGCCTAGGCCACGCCCAGAAACCCTGCCAGCAATATCATTAGCCAGTGTGCTAGGAAACGCCCAGGAGTTTCAAGACCCCTAGTCAGTGACTCGCCAGCAACCTTGAGCACCGCACACATGTCCCTGCAGCACGCTCATTTGGCAGCCTCTGGAAGGCCCGCCCAACATCCACTTCTGCTGGAAAGAGATGAGAATCCAAAATCCTCCTACACTGTGTTCATTGATGATGGGTTCAAAGCTGGCTTGTAGAGATTGTAAGGCAGCAGCTCTCATGCCCACATATCCCAGATAGCCCCAGCCTTCAACATATGCTGTACTACCAGACCTGACAGTAATGTGTGTGTGTGTGTGTGTGTGTGTGTGTCTGTCTGTCTGTCTGTCTGTCTGTGTCTGTGTGTGCTCAGAGCTCACCTATAGTAGTCTCAGAGCATGGGTGGGAAGGTAGCCAGCCTCACCTGCAACTTATGAACAGAGAACCTAGCTAGCTAGGGAAAGCCAGCTAGCCCAGATTCTGGCTAAGCAAGAATGCACATGCAAAGGGACTCTCATGTCTCCCTCTCCTCAGTTCCCGATTCAATCTCATGTGTCACTATCATCCAAATACTGCCAACGGGGTAAGCTGGGGCTCCCATCAGAATTCAGGGGCAGGAGCCTGTCCAGTCATGTTTGGCTGCCTAATCAGCCTCTAGACTCTCAGTCCACTGCTCAGGGCAGCAGATTACAAGCCCAGAATGAACCCCAAAAGAGCTGGGTTTCAACAAAGATGGGAACTGTGTTTGACCAAACAATAGTGGATGAACCCGGCCCCTCAAACCTACCCTTTGGGTCTGGCTAAGGCAATTGCTCCTGTGGCCTCACAATCCCTGATCATGGTGTCCTGGTGTCCACACATCACACTCAGAGAGATTCCCAGAAGTGTATGCATCCATGAGTGTCCCATACAAAATCGCTCTGCTTGCAGGAAGCACAAACTCCCTGGGCCCTTGCTATGGAGAGACATAATTAAGATGGATGCCTCCATTGACTGAATTAGTTGCTTCCAGTGGAGATCACAGCCCCGCCTCTCACCTGAGGGCCTGGCTGCTGCTAATAAAGGCAATTGGAAACACCTCTTGCCACTTGAGGCCTAAGGACATATTCAGGAATCCCTCCAGGAGCTAGCAGGCTGGCAGACTTCCTGACCCCGGGATAGCTGTGCTCCTAGTTGGGAGGGCCTTGGGCCAGAGGTGAGAATCTTCCCTAGATACAAGATAGAACTTCAGGTTTCAAAAGGATTTGAAACCCCAGGAGGCACTTGGAAAAGACATTCACAGCCATGAAAAAAACCCTCTTTCTATCCCTGGAAGCTTCCGTTTTGCATGGAAAATATGGACACTGGTGTGGCCATCAGTACCACAGATCCTTTACATTCGGCCCAATAGAAGGAAAGCACAATGTGTGTGCCAGGGTGGTAGAATTTCACTTCTCTTGAACTGGGCTCTCAAGGAAAAAGGACAAGGATGCAGTGCAGGAGAAATTGAGGAGGGCTGCATTTAGGCTGAGTTTCATCCACAAGGCCTTGGAGAATGGGAGTCAAGCACAGAGGGCCTGGACAGCTGCAGCGGGAGATGGACATATGCCTGTTACCTACAGCAGGAAAGCTGTCTCCTAAGTTCCCCTCTGTACTACGCCATATGCACGAGACAAAGTAATCCATAGGGCAAAGAAAGGAAAATTTCAACACCAGGAAGACCAAGTTCACGATGCATGCACTGACTTCCATGAAGGGTCCAGTTAAGAAGGCACGTAGAGACAGTCAGAGAGACAGAATGACAGTGAATGAAAAGGACATAAATTCTGGCCCTGTGTTGATCAGTTCCAGAGCACTGAAGAGAAACCCTCCATGCCCATGCATACTTCTTACAAGTGGAATTGCTATTTTACGTTTGTGAGGAAAGGTTATACTTAGAACATCTAGGTCTTAGCCCACTCTGAGAAGCAACACTTGGCCGGCATCCCACTCAACAAAACTGTCCCCGCCTCTACAAATTGGAAGTAGTTTTAGTGATGCACCAGCCAAATGCAGGCTGGCATATTTCATCTCCCCGGTCCAGCCTCATCCTTTCCTGTGTGCAGGGAACTGCACTATGTCTATTTCTTCCTTGATTTACAGTTTTGGGATAGTACTCGGTGGACAATAAGAGCAAGAGGGAAGTAGATGATTTGGTTGCTATAGTTTGTGCTGAGAGAGATTTGTAGAGTGACAAGAGGTAAACAATGGCTCTGTGAGATGTCTCTCATGACTGTGGCTCAGAAGTGCAAGGTGTATCCGCATTACTACCTTAAAACAGAGCTGTGCACGTCTCTAGCTAAAATATATTTTCAGATCTCTACATGTTACATATATATATACATATATATATATATATATATATATATATAGAGAGAGAGAGAGAGAGAGAGAGAGAGAGAAAGCGAGACACTGATGTAGTCATTTTCTACAATGGATGCGATATGACATTCAGACAATTGATTGCTAAAACCTGGAGAGAAACTGTACATGAGGAAAAAATTGTCCAAGGGAGTAAAATCTCCAAATCATTAGCTATTTGCAGCTCCAACGGGACCTGGCGAAAAAGGCTTGAGAAGGAACTCATCCAGGAGACTCTCCACATGGACAGGCACCACAAGTTTCCTAGTCTGGCAACACACACAGGGCAGCTTCTAGTTCCCAGTGCAAGCCTCAGGGCAAAAACCTCTCCCTCTTCAGTGTCTTTACATCTGAAAAGAATAAAAGTGACCAAGGGCCAAGGAGAGCTACAATGCTGTCAACATTGACCTGTAAATCAGAATGTGCCAAGTGTTTTGCACAAAATAACCTGTACCATAGTGATTCTGTTTTTCTCTCTCTTTCTCCCTCCCTCACACACACACAAACACACACTCTCACAGTTACACACAAGCACACATCCACAGTGGCACAGGCACAAACGGAGTTATACACATGCACACTGGACAGCTTCTGCAAGGCAGGGCCCTGGGTGAACCCTGCTTCGCACTTCCTGGAAGCACTCCCAGCCTTTTAAGGCCAGCTCTGAGCTCCCATTGTAGGGCTTACTTCAGAAGGCCCACAGACAGGGTACCAGCCATGCTCTGATATGCCAGAGGCCTAGGCCACGCCCAGAACCCCTGCCAGCAATATCATTGGCCAGTGTGCTAGGACATGCCCAGGAGTGTCAAGGCCCCTAGTCAGTGATTGGCCAGCAACCTTGAGCACCGCCCACACGGCCTTGCAGCACACTCATTGGGCAGCCTCTGGAATGCCTGCCCACCAGCCACTTCTGATGGAAAGATGAGAATTCAAAAACCTCCTACACAGTGTTCATAGTTGACAGGTTCAAAGCTGGCTTGTAGAGATTGTCAGGCAGCATCTCTCATGCCCACAGACCCCAGACAGCATCAGCCTTCACCATATGCTGTACTAACATACCTGACAGTAATGTTTGTGTGTGTCTGTCTGTCTGTCTGTCTGTGTGTATCTGTGTGTGCTCAGAGCTCACCTATAGTAGTCTCAGAGCATGGGTAGCCAGCCTCACCTGCAACTAATGTACAGAGAACCTAGCTGGTCAGGGCAAGTCAGCTAGCCCAGATTCTGGCTAAGCAAGAATGCACATGCAGAGGGACTCTCATGTCTCCCTCTCCTGAGTTCCCAATTCAATCTCATGCCTCACTATCATCCAAACACTGCCAACGGGGTAAGCTGGGGCACCCCGCAGAATTCAGGGGCAGGAGCCTGTCCAGTAACATTTGGCTGCCTACTCAGCCTCCAGACTCTCAGTCCACTGCTCAGGGCAGTAGATTACAAGCCCAGAATGAACCCAGAAAGAGCTGTGTTTCAACAAAGATGGGAACTGTGTTTGACCAAACAATAGTGGATGAACCGGGCCCCTCACACCTACCCTTTGGGTCCGGCTAAGGCAATAGCTCCTGTGGCCTCACAATCCCTGATCATGGTGTCCTGGTGTCCACACATCACACTCAGAGAGATTCCCAGAAGTAGACATGCATGAGTGTCCCATATAAAGTCGCTCTACTTGCAGGAAGCACGAACTCGCTGGGCCCTTGCTATGGAGCAACAAAATTAAGATGGATGCCTCCATTGGCTGAATTCAGAGCTTCCAGAGGAGATCACAGCCCCACCCCTCACCTGAGGGCCTGGCTGCTGCTAATAAAGGCAATTGGAAACACCTCTTACCACTTGAGGCCTGAGGACATACTCAGGAATCCCTCCAGGAGCTAGCAGGCTGGCAGACCTCCTGACCCCAGGATAGCTGTGCTCCTAGTTGGGAGGGCCTTCGGGCCAGAGGTGATAATATTCCCTAGATACAAGAACGAACTTCAGGTTCCAAAGGATTTGAAACCCCAGGAGGCACTTGGAAAAGACATTTCACAGCCATCAAAACACCCTCTTTCTGAACCCAGGAAGCTTCCGTTTTGCATGGAAAATCTGGACACTGGTGTGGCCATCAGTACCACAGATCCTTTACATTTGGCCCAATAGAGAGAAAGCACAATGTGTGTGCCAGGGGGATAGAGTTTCACTTCTCTTGACCTGGGCTCTCATGGAATAAGGACAAGGCTGTGGTGCAGGAAATTGAGAAGGGCTACATTTAGGCTGAGTGTCAGCCTCAGGGCCCTGGAGAATGGGAGTCAAACACAGAGGGCATGGACAGTTGCAGCTGGATATGGACATATGCCTGTTACCTGCAGCAGGATCGCTGTCTCCTCAGTTCCCCAATGTACTATGCCATATGCAGGAGACTGAATATTCCAAAGGGCAAAGAAAGGAAAATTTCAACACCAGAAAGTCCGAGTTCACTATGCATGCACTGACTTCCATAAGGGCCCAGAGAAGAAGGCACGTAGGACAGTCAGAGAGACCGGATGACAGAGACAGAAAAGGGCAGAAATTCTGTCCCTGTGTTGATCAGTGCCAGAGCACTGAAGATAAACCCTCCATGCCCATGCATACTACTAACAAGTGGCATTGTTATTTTATGTTTGTGAGGAAAGGTTACACTTAGAACATCTAGGTCTTAGCCCACTCTGAGTAGCAACACTTGGCCTGCAGCCCACTCTCCAAAACTGCCCTTGCCTCTCCAATTTGGAAGTAGTCTTAGTGATGCTCCAGTCAAGATGCAGGCTGCGTATTGCATCTCCCTGGTCCAGCCTCAGAATGTTCTTTGTGCAGGGAACTGCAGTATGTCTATTTCTTCTTTGATTTACAGTTTTGGGATAGGACTCTGTGGACAAAAAGAGCAAGAGGGAAGTAGATGATTTGCAGTGGTAGTTTCTACTGAGAGAGATTTGTAGTGTGATAAGAGGTATACGAATCGCTCTGTGAGATGTCTCTCATAACTGGCTCAGAAGGGCCAGGTGTATCCGCATTACTACCCTAATCCAGAGCTGTGCAGGTCTCTAGCTAAAAATATTTTCAGATCTAGATATATATATATATATATATATATATATATATAGAGAGAGAGAGAGAGAGAGAGAGAGAGAGAGAAAGCGAGACACTGATGTAGTCATTTTCTACAATGGATTCGATATGACATTCAGACAATTGATTGCTAAAACCTGGAGAGAAACTGTGCATCAGAAAAAGAATTGTCCAAAGGAGTATAATCTCCAAATCATTAGCTATATGCAGCTCCATTGGTACTGAGATAAATAGGCTTGAGAAGTTACTCATCCAGGAGACTCTCCACATGGACAGTCACCACAAGTTTCCTAGTCTGGAAACACACACATGGCAGCTGCTAGTTCCCAGTGCAAGCCCCATGGCAAAATCCTCTCCCTCTTCAGTGTCTTTACATCTGAAAATAAGAAAAGTGACCAAGGGCCAAGGAGAGCTATAATGGTGTCAATATTGACCTGTAAATCTGAATGTGCCAAGTGTTTTGCACAAAATCACCAGTGCCACAGTGATTCTGTTGTTCTCTCTGTCTCTCCCTCCCTCACACACACACAGAAACACACACAAACACACACTCTCACAATCACACACATGCACACATCCACAGAGGCACAGGCACAAATGGAGTTATACACATACACAGCTTCTGCAAGGCAGGGCCTTGGGCTGAACCTTGCTTCGCACTTCCTGGAAGCCCAGCATTTTAAGGCCTGCTCTGAGCTCCCATATTGTGGCTTCCTTCCAAAGGCCCGCACACAAGGCGCCAGCCATGCTCTGATAGGCCAGAGGCCTAGGCCACGCCCTGAAATCCTGCCAGAAATCTCATTGACCAGTGTGCTTGGACACGATCAGGAGGGTCCGGGCTCCTAGTCAGTGATTGGCCTTGACCACTGCCAACATGGCCTTGGATCATGATCATTGGGCAGCCTCTAGAAGGCCCGCCCACCAGCCACATCAGCTCGACTCTGATTGGCCTGTTGTCCCAGGGACACACAACCAGCAAGCCAGAGAATGTGAGAGTTAGAGAAGGCGAGAAGACAAATAGATGAGTTGGAAAGAGACCAGAATTCAAAAACCTCCTACACTTTGTTCATTGATGACAGGTTCAAACCCGTCTTGTAGAGATTGTATGGCAGCAGCTCTCATGCCTACAGAACCCAAGAGCCCCAGTCTTCACCATATGCTATACTACCAGACCTGACAGTAATGTGTGTGTGTGTGTCTGTCTGTGTGTGTCTGTGTGTGCTCAGAGCTCACCTATAATAGTCTCAGAGCATGGGTGTCAAGGTAGCCAGACCCGCACACAGGGGCGGAAGGATGGGAAGACAGTGCTGACAGATGAGGGACCAAGGGCTGGCAGCCAAGAGAAGACAGGTGGAGGTGCACCCGGGATCCAGGGAGCCCAGGCCAGAGCTGCGTGCATGCCTGCCTGCCTTCCTGGATGTCTGTATGCTGCCTTTGAACAGGTAGGTTTCTCAGGTCCCCTCCACTCCTGTCCTCTCCTGTCCTCTCCTGTCCTCACCATCCTCTGCCCTCTCCTCACCTCTGCACTTTGCTTCTCTCCTTTGTCTGTCCTCTCTTCTGGGTGCCCTGCTCAACAGCTCCAGCACTTGTGATGGTTCTCCAGTGACAGCTGTTCGCAACCACTTTCCACCCTCTGCTGCCCCTGAAGTGACCCAGCTCACAGGGTCTCCGGTTCACCCCACCCACACCCACACGCCCCAACACATTCCCTGGTTCAGCCCCTCTGCTCTATTCAGCCAAACTGGCCCCTTTGCAACCTACCTGTGCATCGTTGATTGTCTTCACCATTCAAGGAGAGATCTCCTTTTGTACTTAGCTTGGTTGACTAGTGGAAGGATGGATGGATGGATGGATTTATGGATGGATGGATGGATGGATGAATGGATGGAAGGATAGATGGATAGGTGGATGGATGGATGGACAGGTCAATGGATTGGTTTTGTAGAGGCAAAGTACCATCTAGGGGTACTGGAGACAGCTGGTGTCAGATCCTTAGTCAATGTCAAATGTAAAACATTAATTCATCAATAACAAAAATGAATAAGCACCTAAATAAATAAATAAATAAATAAATATAAAAACTGGGTTAAAAATTCATGGCGTCTTTGCCTTTCTGCATATGGAATGCTGTGAGGATCTTAACAAGGAAAGCATTGTCCTGAGTAGCCCATTTGAAGTAGTGGAATATTTCCTTTTCCTTTTCATTTTTTTACTTTCTATTTTCTTGATTATTCACTGGAATAAATTGACAGGAATTGAGAGTGAAGGGAGGGAGAGAGAGTCTGAGACACAGAGAGAGACACCTGCAGCACTTCTACACAACTTGTAAAGATTTCCCCTGGCAGGTGTAACATGAGTGCTTAACTGGGTGTGGCACCACCAGGTACGCTTGATGGGACACTTTTTTTTAGCAATGAAAAGATATTCTCGTGGCAAGGTAATAAATAAATGAAGAAGTAAATAAAAGTGCATTTACTTTAACTCAGTGGAAACACACAGGAATATATACGTCTCTGTTACCTGTATTACTTCTACATTTATGGATTGATTGCCTCAAGTGGTTCTTGCCACAGCTCAGTGCCTGCGCCACAAATAATCCGCAGCTCCTGCACTCCATTTGTTCCCCTTTCGCTGCCCTTGTTGCTTGGTAACTGTGGTGGTTATTGTTGTTGTTGTTACTGACCGTGCATCTGACAGACACAAAAGGAGAGAGCAGAGGAAATACAGAGTGGGAGAGAAAGATAGAGCTCCTAAAGACATGCTTCACCATTTAAAGCGACTCCCCTGCAGGTGGCGGTTTGGGGGCCAGACCACAGTTCCTTCCACCTGTCCCCTCTTTTCGTAAGCGCCACAAGCCCTTAACCCTCTGACATACCGCCAAACCTCCCTGGATTTACTTTTCAAGGCAATATGACCTGCCTCGTTTTGAATCCTCATTATCCTGAGGGTCAGTCCTGGAGACAGTGTCATGACACGACACACGGAGATCTCTGGTATCAGACAGCACCTGGAACAGCAGCTGGGGCTCCAGTGCCAGGGCAGGAGCAACTCCCCATCCACCGTCCACGGAGTCCACCTGCCTGCATTTTGGTCCTTTTCCCTCCAAAAAAGATTTTTCCCTTTTTTCACTGAGAAACAGGCAGCAGACAGGTTACCCAGGCAGGAGAAAAAAAAAAAAAAGCCTTTTTTTTGTTGTTGTTGTTACCAAAGTGAATGACTCTCTTCTGGGAAGTACAGGTTTTGAACCTGAAAACTCTGTCTGTCTGTCTCCTTGTCCAAAGAAAGAGCCACTAGCTCAACCAGATCTCACGCTCAGATGGGGTGTTTTTGCCAGTCAAAGGTCTGCACAGCGCACTAAGAATTGGACGGCCTGAGACCCAAATGTTACATTGTAGATGGACTGTTTGCAGTTCTTGCTCCCCAGGACATTGGACTGTCTCAACTCCCTCCCCTACAGCATGAAAAAAAAGACTCTTGACAACCTTGGAGCAAATGGAGTGGGGGAAAGGGGAGATGTTTGCATGTCTGTGCTGCTCATGCCCTGGTCTCTGTGGGGGGCCGTGGCAGAGGCTGTAAAGGAGCTAGGGGGCAGGAGGAGACTGTTTGAGAGGCTTGCTGCAGGCAGGGGAGCCCGTGAGTGTGTGCAGGGCTGTTTGTGTGGGTGTGGTGGCAGGGGGTTAGGGCAGGTCCCCCTGCTGGATGGTGAGATGGCAGCTGGGCTGGCCCTGGGCCCCCAGGGCTGAAGGGCAGAAGCAGGATGGCAGTAAAGTAGCGCAGGGAGGCACACAGTAGATGTTCGTTGGGGAGCTGTGGGACAGAGGGCAAGGGGAAAGGGGCATCCATGAGGACGGCTCTGGACTAGAGAGTGGGGGCAGCTGGAGGCATGGAAGGTCCCAGGAATCAAGGACTGACAGGAAAAGATTCCTGCACGCACCCACTGGATAGAAGCTGCAGCAGCCAGGTGGAGGAGAAGGAGGAGGAAGAGGAGGAGGAAGAGGAGTAGGAAGAGGAGGAGGAAGAAGAGGAGGAGGGGCAGGAGGGCAGCTGTCAGTAGACAACGGGATTAATAGAGGCCTCCATTACGGAGGCATGTGTCCAGGCAAGCACCCACCAACACTCAGGGGCACCTCAGGGCACCCAGGGACCTGGTGTGGGTATCTCTTGGGCGGGGACTGTCAGTCAGTCAGCAAGACTGTGTGTCAGTGCACATGGTGGGACAGGGGTTTGGCGAACCTTGGTCCCCAGCCCTGGACTGTCAGATGCCAGCCCCATGCCCAGACACACAACAATCTGCCCATAGCCCCATGGCCCAGCTAACCAGCACCTGCTTTGGCCTGGGGCTCTGGCTCTGGTGGCTGGCCACCACCCCTCTGGTCAAGTTCAGGGTGGGGGTTATTGCTGCTGGTCAACTGGATGGGCGTGGTCCCAGTGGCCTAGCAACCACAGGAACCCTCTGTGATATCCTAGCCTCTGGAAATCTGTGTTGGACACACTGGCACTGGGCAGCCCAACTGCCCTGCCGCTATTACAGCCAGCAGCGCCCAGACGCCTGGGCCCTGGCACAGAGGGACGGAAAAATGGGAAGCCAGTGCTGACCAACAAGGGAACTCAGGGCTGGCAGCCAAGAGAAGAAAGGTGGAGGTGCGCGGGGGATCCAGGGAGCCCAGGCCAGAGCTGCCTGCATGCCTGCCTGCCTTCCTGGATGTCTGTATGCTGCCTTTGTCCAGGTAGGTTTCTCAGGTCCCTTCCACTCCTATCCTATCCTGTCCTCTCCTGCCCTCACCATCCTCTCCCCTCTCCTCTCCTCTGCACTTTGCTTCTCTCCTTTGTTTGTCTTCTCTTCCAGGTGCCCTGCTCAACAGCTCCAGCACTTGTGATGGTTCTCCAGTGACAGCTGTTAGCAACCCCTTCCACCCCCTCCCTGCTCCTGAGGTGACCCAACTCACAGGTCTCCGGCTCACCCCACCCACACCACACCCCCCAACACATTCCCTGGTTCAGCCCCTCTGCCCTATTCAGCCGAACTGGCCCCTTTGCAACCTACCTATGCATCCTGGTTTGTCTTCACCATTCAAGGAGAGATCTCCTTTTGTACTTAGCTTGGTTGACTGGTGGATGGATGGATGGATTGATGGATGCATGGATGGATGGATAGATGGATGGATGGAGGGATGGATGTATAGATTGAGGGGTGGATGGTTGGATGCATGGACAGCTCAATGGATTGGTTTTGTAGAGGCAGAGTACCATCTAGGGGTACTTGACACCGCTGGTGTCAGAGCCAGAGTCTATGTCAAATGTAAAACATTAATTCATCAATAACAAAAATGAATAAGCACCTAAATAAATAAATAAATAAATATAAAAACTGGGTTAAAAAATACTTGGCGTCTTTGCCTTTCTGCATATGGTATGCTGTGAGGATCTTCACAAGGAAAGCAATGTCCGGAGTAGCCCCATTGAAGTAGTGGAATATTTCCTTTTCCTTTTTCTTCTTTTACTATCAATTTTCTTGATTATTTATTGGAATAAATAGACAGGAATTGAGAGGGAAGGGAGGGATAGAGAGTTTGTGACACAGAGAGAGTCACCTGCAGCACTTCTGCACCACTTGTAAAGATTTCCCCAGCAGGTGGGGACCAGGGTCTTGAAGCCCAGTCCCCCTGCACTGTAACATGAATGCTTAACTGGGTGTGGCACCACCTGGTACATCTTGATGGGACACTTTTTTTTTTAGCAATGAAAAGAAATTCTCGTGGCAAGGTAATAAATAAATGAAGAAATAAACAAAAGTGCATTTACATGAACTCTGGAAACAGACAGGGACAAATACATCTCTGTAACCTGTATTACTTATTCGTTGATTGATTGATTGCCTCAAGGGGTTATTGACTCAGCTCAGTGCCTGCACCACGAATAATCCACAGCCCCTGCACTCCTTTTGTTCCCTTTCCATGCCCTTGTTGCTTGGTCACTGTGGTGGTTATTGTTGTGGTTGTCGTTGTTGTTTTGACCTTGCATCAGACAGAGAGAAAAGGAGAGAGCAGGGGAAATACAGAGTGGGAGAGAAAGATAGAGCCCCTAAAGACCTGCTTCACACCCTGTAAAGCGACTCCCCTGCAGGTGGGGTTCTGGGCGCCAGACCCCAGACCCTTCCACCTGTCCCCTCATTTCGTGAGCGCCACAAGGCCTTAACCCTCTGACATACCGCCAAACCTCCCTGGATTTACTTTTGAAGGCAATATGACCTGCCTCGTTTTGAACCTCATTATCCTGAGGGTCAGTCCTGGAGACAGCATCATGACACGACACACGGAGATCTCTGGTATCAGACAGCACCGGGAACAGCAGCTGGGGCTCTAGTGCCAGGGTAGGAGCAACTCCCCATCCACCGTCCACGGAGTCAATCTGCCTGCATTATGGTCCTTTTCCCTCCAAAAAAGATCTTTCCCTTTTTTCACTGAGAAACAAGCAGCAGACAAGTTACCCAGGCAGGGGGAAAAATAATTAAAAAGCCTTTTTTTTTTTTTTTAACCGTAGCGAATGACCATCTTCTGGGAAGTACAGGTTTCGAACCAGAAAACTCTGTCTGTCTGTGTCCTAGTCCACAGAAAGAGCCACTAGCCCAGCCAGATCTCACACTCAGATGGGGTGTTTTTGCCAGTCAAATGTCTGCACAGCGCACTAGGGATTGGGCGGCCTGAGATCCAAATGTTACATTGTAGATGGACTGTTTGCAGTGCTTGCTCCCCAGGACATTGGACTTTCTCAACTCCCTCCCTTAAAGCATGAAAAAAGGTTCTTGACCAACCATAGAGCAAATGGAGTAGGGGCGAGTGGAGCTTGTTGCATGTCTGAGCTGCTCATGCCCAGGTGTCTGTGGGGGGCCATGGCAGAGGCTGTAAGGGGGCTAGGGGGCAGAAGGAGACTGTTTGTGAGCAGGCTGCAGGCAGGGGAGCCTGTCAGTGTGTGCAGGGCTGTGTGTGTGGGTGTGGTGGCAGGGGGTTAGGGCAGGTCCCCCTGCTGGATGGTGAGATGGCAGCTGGGCTGGCTCTGGGCCCCCAGGGCTGAAGCGCAGAAGCAGGGTGGCAGGAAAGTAGTGCATGGAGGCATACAGTAGAAGTTAGTTGGGAAGCTGGGGGACAGAGGGCAAGGGGAAAGGGGGGATCCTTGAGCAGGGGTCTGGAGTAGACAGTGGGGGGAGCTGGAGGCCTGGACGGTCCCAGGAACCAGGGATTGACAGGAACAGATTCCTGCAACCACCTACTGGATAGAAGCTGCAGCAGCCAGAGCACCAGCCCTGGCTTGCCTAGGCCAAGGGCAGTGAGTGAGTCCCGCTGAAGATGAGGAAGAGAAGGAGGAGGAGGTGGAGGAGGAGGAGGAGGTGGAGGAGAAGGAAGAGGAGAAGGAAGAAGAGGAGGAGGAAGAGGAGTAGGAGGAGGAGTAGGGGCAGGAGGGCAGCTATCAGTAGGCAATGGGATTAATAGAGGCCTCCATTACGGAGGCATGTGTCCAGGCAGGCACCCACCAATCCTCAGGGGAAGCTCAGGGCACCCAGGGAACTGGTGTGGGTATCTCTGGGGTGGGGGCTGTCAGTCAGTCAGCAAGACTGTGTGTCAGTGCAAATGGTGGGAAAGGGGCATGGCGGACCTTATTCCCCAGCCCTGGGCTGTCAGATAGTAGCGCTATGCCAAGACACACACCAATCTGCCCATAGCCCCTTGGCCTGGCCGACCTGACCCGGCTTTGGCCTGGGGCTCTGGCTCTGGTGGCTGGCCACCAGCCCTCAAGGTCAAGTTCAGGGTGGGGGTAGTGGCTGCTGGTCAACTGGATGGGCGGGGTCCCCGTGGCCTAGCAACCACAGGATCCCTCTGTGATGTCCTAGCCCCTGGCATTCTGTGCTGGCCACACTGGCACTGGGCAGCCCAACTGCCCTGCCACTAGGTCAGCCAGCAGCGCCCAGACGCCAGGGCCCTGGCTCAGAGGGACGGAAGGATGGGAAGCCAGTGCTGACCGACGAGCGACCTCAGGGCTGGCAGTCAAGAGAAGACAGGTGGAGGTGTGCCCGGGATCCAGGGAGTCCAGGCCAGAGCTGCCTGCATGCCGGCCTGCCTTGATGGATGTCTGTATGCTGCCTTTGTCCAGGTAGGTTTCTCAGGTACCCTCCACTCCTGTCCTCTCCTGTCCTCTCCTGTCCTCTCCTGCCCTCACCATCCTCTGCCCTCTCCTCTCCTCTGCACTTTGCTTCTCTCCTTTGTCTGTTTTCTCTTGCGGGTGCCCTGCTCAACAGCTCCAGCACTTGTGATGGTTCTCCAGTGACGGCTGTTCGCAACCCCTTCCACCCCCTCCCTGCCCCTGAAGTGACCCAACTCACAGGTCTCTGGCTCACCCCACCCACACCCACACCCCCCAACACATTCCCTGGTTCAGCCCCTCTGCCCTATTCAGCTGAACTCACCCCTTTGCAACCTACCTATGCATCCTGGTTTGTCTTCACCATTCAAGGAGAGATCTCCTTTTATACTTAGCTTGGTTGACTGGTGGATGGATGGATGGATGGATGCATGGATGTATGGATGGATGCATGGATGGATGTATGTATAGATTGATGGGTGGATGGATGGATGCATGGACAGGTCAATGGATTGGTTTTGTAGAGGCAGAGTACCATCTAGGGGTACTTGAGACCGCTGGTGTCAGAGCCAGAGTCTATGTCAAATGGAAAACATTAATTCATCAATAACAAAAATGATTAAGCACATAAATAAATAAATAAATAAATAAATAAATATAAAAACTGAGTTAAAAATACATGGTGTCTTTGCCTTTCTGCATATGGTATGCTGCTAGGATCTTAACAAGGAAAGCATTGTCCTGAGTAGCCCCATTGAAGTAGTGGAATATTTCCTTTTTTATTTTTGCTTTCAATTTTCTTGATTATTTATTGGAATAAATAGACAGGAATTGAGAGGGAAGGGTGGGATAGAGAGTTTGTGACACAGAGAGAATTACCTGCAGCACTTCTTCACCATTTGTAAAGATGTCCACCGGCAGGTGGGGACCAGGGTCTTGATGCCCAGTCCCCCTGCACTGTAACATGAGTGCTTAACTGGGTGTGGCACCACCTGGTACCCTTGATGGGACACTTTTTTTAGCAATGAAAAGAAATTCTCGTGGCAAGGTAATAAATAAATGAAGAAATAAACAAAAGTGCATTTACATGAACTCTAGAAACACACAGGGACATATACATCTCTGTTACCTGTATTACTTATTCGTTGATTGATTGATTGATTGATTGCCTCAAGGGGTTATTGACTCAGCTCAGTGCCTGCACCACGAATAATCCACAGCCCCTGCACTCCTTTTTGTTCCCCTTTTGCTGTCCTTGTTGCTTGGTCACTTTGGTGGTTATTGTTGTGGTTGTTGTTGTTGTTTTGACCTTGCATCAGAGAGAGAAAAGGAGAGAGCAGGGGAAATACAGAGTGGGAGAGAAAGATAGAGCCCCTAAAGAACTGATTCACCCCCTGTAAAGTGACCCCCCTGCAGGTGGGGGTCTGGCGCCAAACCCCAGACCCTTCCAACTGTCCCCTCTTTTCGTGAGCGCCACAAGGCCTTAACCCTCTAACATACCGCCAAACCTCCCTGGATTTACTTTTGAAGGCCATATGACCTGCCTCGTTTTGAATCTCATTATCCTGAGGGTCAGACCTGTAGAAAGTGTCATGACACGACACACGGAGATCTCTGGTATTGGACAGCACCTGGAACAGCAGCTGGGACTCAGTGCCAGGGCAGGAGCAACTCCCCATCCACCGTCCACGGAGTCCACCTGCCTGCATTTTGGTCCTTATCCCTCCAAAAAAGATCTTTTCCTTTTTTCACTGAGAAACAAGCAGCAGACAGGTTACCCAGGCAGGGGGAAAAAAATAATTAAAAAGCCTTTTTTTTTTTTTTAACCGTAGCGAATGACCATCTTCTGGGAAGTACAGTTTTCGAACCAGAAAACTCTGTCTGTCTGTCTGTGTCCTAGTCCACAGAAAGAGCCACTAGACCAGGCAGATCTCACACTCAGATGGGGTGTTTTTGCCAGTCAAAAGTCTGCACAGCGCACTAGGGATTGGGCGGCCTGAGACCCAAATGTTACATTGTAGATGGACTGTTGGCAGAGCTTGATCCCCAGGACATTGGACTTTCTCAACTCCCTCCCCTACAGCATGAAAAAATGTTCTTGACCAACCATAGAGCAAATGGAGTAGGGGCGAATGGAGCTTCTTGCATGTCTGCGCTGCTCATGCCCAGGTGTCTGTGGGGGGCCGTGGCAGAGGATGTAAGGGGGCTAGGGGCCAGAAGGAGACTGTTTGAGAGCAGGCTGCAGGCAGGGGAGCCCGTGAGTGTGTGCAGGGCTGTGTGTGTGGGTGTGGTGGCAGGGGGTTAGGGCAGGTCCCCCTGCTGGATGATGAGATGGCAGCTGGGCTGGCTCTGGGCCCCCGGGCTGAAGCGCAGAAGCAGGGTGGCAGGAATGTAGTGCATGGAGGCATACAGTAGATGTTTATTGGGGAGCTGGGGGACAGAGGGCAAGGGGAAAGGGGGCATCCTTGAGCAGGGATCTGGAGTAGAGAGTGGGGGGATCTGGAGGCATGGAAGGTCCCAGGAAAAAGGGATTGACAGGAACAGATTCCTGCACCCACCCACTGGATAGAAGCTGCAACAGCCAGAGCACCAGCCCTGGCTTGCCTAGACCAAGGGCACTGAGTGAGTCCCGCTGAGGATGAGGAAGATAAGGAGGAGGAAGTGGAGGAGGAGGAGGAGGAGGAGGAAGAGGAGAAGGAAGAAGAGGAGGAGGAAGAGGAGTAGGAGGAGGAGTAGGGGCAGGAGGGCAGCTATTAGTAGGCAATGGGATTAATAGAGGCCTCCATTACGGAGGGATGCGTCCAGGCAGGCACCCACCAACCCTCAGGGGCAGCTCAGGGCACCCAGGGACCTGGTGTGGGTATATCTGTGTCGGGGACTGTCAGTCAGTCAGCAAGACTGTGTGTCAGTGCAAATGGTGGGACAGGGGCCTGGCGGACCTTAGTCCCCAGCCCTGGCCTGTCAGATGTCAGCCCCATGCTCAGACACACACCAATCTGCACATAACCCCTTGGCCTGGCCGACCTGCACCTGCTTTGGCCTAGGGCTCTGGCTCTGGTGGCTGGCCTCCATCTCTCAAGGTCAAGTTCAAGGTGGGGATCATGGATGCTGGTCAACTGGATGGGCTGGGTCCCCGTGGCCTAGCAACCACAGGAGCACTCTGTGATGTCCTAGCCCCTGGCATTCTGTGCTGGCCACACTGGCACTGGGCAGCCCAACTGCCCTGCCACTAGGTCAGCCAGCAGCGCCCTGATGCCTGGGCCCTGGCACAGAGGGACGGAAGGATGGGAAGCCAGTGCTGACCGACAAGCGACCTCAGGGCTGGCAGTCAAGAGAAGACAGTTGGAGGTGTGCCCGGGATCCTGGGAGTCCAGGCCAGAGCTGCCTGCATGCCTGCCTGACTTGCTGGATGTCTGTATGCTGCCTTTGTCCAGGTAGGTTTCTCAGGTACACTCCACTCCTGTCCTCTCCTGTCCTCTCCTGTCCTCTCCTGCCCTCACCATCCTCTGCCCTCTCCTCTCCTCTGCACTTCGCTTCTCTCCTTTGTCTGTCTTCTCTTGTGGGTGCCCTGCTCAACAGCTCCAGCACTTGTGATGGTTCTCCAGTGACAGCTGTTCGCAACCCCTTCCACCCCCTCCTTGCCCCTGAAGTGACCCAACTCACAGGTCTCCGGCTCACCACACCCACACCCACACCCCCCAACACATTCCCTGGTTCAGCCCCTCTGCCCTATTCAGCCGAACTCACCCCTTTGCAACCTACCTATGCATCCTGGCTTGTCTTCACCATTCAAGGAGAGATCTCCTTTTATACTTAGCTTGGTTGACTGGTGGATGGATGGATGTATGGATGGATGCATGGATGTATGGATGGATGCATGGATGGATGGATGGATGGATGTATAGATTGATGGGTGGAAGGATGGATGCAAGGACAGGTCAATGGATTGGTTTTGTATAGGCAGAGTACCATCTAAGGGTACTTGAGACCGCTGGTGTCAGAGCCAGAGTCTATGTCAAATGGAAAACATTAATTCATCAATAACAAAAATGATTAAGCACATAAATAAATAAATAAATATATAAATATAAAAACTGGGTTAAAAAATACATGGCGTCTTTGCCTTTCTGAATATGGTATGCTGCGAGGATCTTAACAAGGAAAGCATTGTCCTGAGTAGCCCCATTGAAGTAGTGGAATATTTCCTTTTCCTTTTTTTACTTTCAATTTTCTTGATTATTTATTGGAATAAATAGACAGGAATTGAGAGGGAAGGGAGGGATAGAGAGTTTGTGACACAGAGAGAGTTACCTGCAGCACTTCTGCACCATTTGTAAAGATGTCCCCCGGCCTGTTTGGACCAGGGTCTTGAAGCCAAGTCCCCATGCACTGTAACATGAGTGCTTAACTGGGTGTGGCACCACCTGGTACCCTTGATGGGACACTTTTTTTAGCAATGAAAAGAAATTCTCGTGGCAAGGTAATAAATAAATGAAGAAATAAACAAAAGTGCATTTACATGAACTCTGGAAACACACAGGGACATATACATCTCTGTTACCTTTATTACTTATTCGTTGATTGATTGATTGATTGATTGCCTCAAGGGGTTATTGACTCAGCTCAGTGCCTGTGCCACGAATAATCCACAGCCCCTGCACTCCTTTTTGTTCCCCTTTTGCTGTCCTTGTTGCTTGGTCACTGTGGTGGTTATTGATGTGGTTGTTGTTGTTGTTTTGACCTTGCATCAGACAGAGAGAAAAGGAGAGAGCAGGGGAAATACAGAGTGGGAGAGAAAGATAGAGCCCCTAAAGAACTGATTCACCCCCTGTAAAGTGACCCCCCTGCAGGTGGGGGTCTGGCGCCGAACCCCAGACCCTTCCAACTGTCCCCTCTTTTCGTGAGCGCCACAAGGCCTTAACCCTCTAACATACCGCCAAACCTCCCTGGATTTACTATTGAAGGCCATATGACCTGCCTCGTTTTGAATCTCATTATCCTGACGGTCAGACCTGGGACAGTGTCATGACACGACACACGGAGATCTCTGGTATCGGACAGTACCTGGAACAGCAGCTGGGACTCAGTGCCAGGGCAAGAGCAACTCCCCATCTACCGTCCACGGAGTCCACCTGCCTGCATTTTGGTCCTTTTCCCTCCAAAAAAGATCTTTCCCTTTTTTCACTGAGAAACAAGCAGCAGACAGGTTACCCAGGCAGGGGGAAAAAAAATAATTAAAAAGCCTTTTTTTTTTTTTTTTTTTTTTAACTGTAGCGAATGACCATCTTCTGGGAAGTACAGGTTTCGAACCAGAAAACTCTGTCTGTCTGTCTGTGTCTGAGTCCACAGAAAGAGCCAAGAGACCAGCCAGATCTCACACTCAGATGGGGTGTTTTTGCCAGTCAAAAGTCTGCACAGCGCACTAGGGATTGGGCGGCCTGAGACGCAAATCTTACATTGTAGATGGACTGTTTGCAGTGCTTGCTCCCCAGGACACTGGACTTTCTCAACTCCCTCCCCTACAGCATGAAAAAATGTTCTTGACCAACCATAGAGCAAATGGAGTAGGGGCGAGTGGAGCTTGTTGCATGTCTGCGCTGCTCATGCCCAGGTGTCTGTGGGGGGCCATGGCAGAGGCTGTAAGGGGGCTAGGGGGCAGAAGGAGACTGTTTGAGAGCAGGCTGCAAGGAGGGGAGCCCGTGAGTGTGTGCAGGGCTGTGTGTGTGGGTGTGGTGGCAGGGGGTTAGGGCAGGTCCCCCTGCTGGATGGTGAGATGGCAGCTGGGCTGGCTCTGGGCCCCCAGGGCTGAAGCGCAGAAGCAGGGTGGCAGGAAAGTAATGCATGGAGGCATACAGTAGATGTTACTTGGGGTGCTGGGGGACAGGGCAAGGGGAAAGGGGGCATCCTTGAGCAGGGGTCTGGAGTAGAGAGTGGGGGGAGCTGGAGTCACGGAAGGTCCCAGGAACCAGGGATTGACAGGAACAGATTCCTGCACCCACCCACTGGATAGAAGCTGCAACAGCCAGAGCACCAGCCCTGGCTTGCCTAGGCCAAGGGCACTGAGTGAGTCCTGCTGAGGATGAGGATGATAAGGAGGAGGAAGTGGAGGAGGAGGAGGAGGAAGAGGAGAAGGAAGCAGAGGAGGAGGAAGAGGAGTAGGAGGAGGAGTAGGGGCAGGAGGGCAGCTATCAGTAGGCAATGGGATTAATAGAGGCCTCCATTACGGAGGCATGTGTCCAGTCAGGCACCCACCAATCCTCAGGGGCAGCTCAGGGCACCCACGGACCTGGTGTGGGTATATCTGGGTCGGGGACTGTCAGTCAGTCAGCAAGACTTTGTGTCAGTGCAAATGGTGGGACAGGGGCCTGGCGGAACTTGGTCCCCAGCCCTGGGCTGTCAGATGACAGCCCCATGCCCAGACACACACCAATCTGCACATAGCCCCTGGCCGACCTGCACCTGCTTTGGCCTGGTGCTCTGGCTCTGGTGGCTGGCCTCCATCCCTCAAGGTCAAGTTCAGGGTGGGGATCATGGATGCTGGTCAACTGGATGGGCGGGGTCCCCGTGGCCTAGCAACCACAGGAGCACTCTGTGATGTCCTAGCCCCTGGCAATTTGTGCTGGCCACACTGGCACTTGGCAGCCCAACTGCCCTGCCACTAGGTCAGCCAGCAGCGCCCAGATGCCTGGGCCCTGGCACAGAGGGACGGAAGGATGGGAAGCCAGTGCTGACCGACAAGGGACCTCAGGGCTGGCAGTCAAGAGAAGACAGGTGGAGGTGTGCCCGGGATCCAGGGAGCCCAGGCCAGAGCTGCCTGAATGCCTGCCTGCCTTGCTGGATGTCTGTATGCTGCCTTTGTCTAGGTAGGTTTCTCAGGTCCCCTCCACTCCTGTCCTCTCTTGTCCTCTCCTGTCCTCTCCTACCCTCACCATCCTCTCCCCTCTCCTCTACTCTGCACTGTGCTTCTCTCCTTTGTCTGTCTTCTCTTCCAGGTGCCCTGCTCAACAGCTCCAGCACTTGTGATGGTTCTCCAGTGACGGCTGTTCGCAACCCCTTCCACCCCCTCCCTGCCCCTGAAGTGACCCACTCACAGGTCTCCGGCTCACCCCACCCACACCCCCCAACACATTCTCTGGTTCAGCCCCTCTGCCCTATTCAGCTGAACTCGCCCCTTTGCAACCTACCTATGCATCATGGTTTGTCTTCACCATTCAAGGACAGATCTCCTTTTATACTTAGCTTGGTTGACTGGTGGATGGATGGATGGATGGATGGATGGATGGATGGATGGATGGATGCATGGATGGATGGATGGATGGATGGATGTATAGATTGATGGGTGGATGGATGGATGCATGGACAGGTCAATGGATTGGTTTTGTAGAGGCAGAGTACTATCTAGGGGTACTTGAGACCGCTGGCTTCAGAGCCATAGTCTATGTCAAATGTAAAACATTAATTCATCAATAACAAAAATGATTAAGCACATAAATAAATAAATAAATATATAAATAAATATAAAAACTGGTTTAAAAAATACATGGCGACTTTGCTTTTCTGCATATGGTATGCTGTGAGGATCTTAAGAAGGAAAGCATTGTCCTGAGTAGCCCCATTGAAGTAGTGGAATATTTCCTTTTTCTTTTTTTACTTTCAATTTTCTTGATTATTTATTGGAATAAATAGACAGGAATGGATAGGGAAGGGAGGGATAGAGAGTTTGTGACACAGAGAGAGTCACCTGCAGCACTTCTGCACCACCTGTAAAGATTTCCCCCGGCAGGTGGGGACCAGGGTCTTGAAGCCCAGTCCCCCTGCATTGTAACATGAGTGCTTAACTGGGTGTGGCACCACCTGGTACCCTTGACGGGACACTTTTTTTTAGCAATGAAAAGAAATTCTCGTGGCAAGGTAATAAATAAATGAAGAAATAAACAAAAGTGCATTTACATGAACTCTGGAAACACACAGGGACATATACATCTCTGTAACCTGTATTACTTATTCGTTGATTGATTGATTGCCTCAAGGGGTTATTGCCTCAGCTCAGTGCCTGCGCCACGAATAATCCACAGCCCCTGCACTCCTTTGGTTCCCCTTTCGCTGCCCTTGTTGCTTGGTCACTGTGGTGGTTATTGTTGTGGTTGTTGTTGTTGTTTTGACCTTGCATCAGACAGAGAGAAATGGAGAGAGCAGGGGAAATACAGAGTGGGAGAGAAAGATAGAGCCCCTAAAGACCTGCTTCACCCCCTGTAAAGCGACTCCCCTGCAGGTGGGGTCTGGGCGCCAGACCCCAGACCCTTCCACCTGTCCCCTCTTTTCGTGAGCGCCACAAGGCCTTAACCCTCCTACATACCGCCAAACCTCCCGGGATTTACTTTTGAAGGCAACATCACCTGCCTCATTTTGAATCTCATTATCCTGAGGGTCAGTCCTGGAGATAGCGTCATGACACGACACATGGAGATCTCTCTTATCGGACAGCACCTGGAACAGCAGCTGGGGCTCTAGTGCCAGGGCAGGAGCAACTCCCCATCCACCGTACACGGAGTCCACCTGCCTGCATTTTGGTCCTTTTCCCTCCAAAAAAGATCTTTCCCTTTTTTCACTGAGAAACAAGCAGCAGACAGGTTACCCAGGCAGGGGGAAAAAAAAATAATTAAAAAGCCTTTTTTTTTTTTTTTTTTTTTTAGGCGTAGCGAATGACCATCTTCTGGGAAGTACAGGTTTCGAACCAGAAAACTCTGTCTGTCTGTGTCCTAGTCCACAGAAAGAGCCACTAGCCCAGCCAGATCTCACACTCAGATGGGGTGTTTTTGCCAGTCAAAAGTCTGCACAGCGCACTAGGGATTGGGCGGCCTGAGACGCAAATGTTACATTGTAGATGGACTGTTTGCAGTGCTTGCTCCCCAGGACACTGGACTTTCTCAACTCCCTCCCCTACAGCATGAAAAAATGTTCTTGACCAACCATAGAGCAAATGGAGTAGGGGCGAGTGGAGCTTGTTGCATGTCTGCGCTGCTCATGCCCAGGTGTCTGTGGGGGGCCATGGCAGAGGCTGTAAGGGGGCTAGGGGGCAGAAGGAGACTGTTTGAGAGCAGGCTGCAGGGAGGGGAGCCCGTGAGTGTGTGCAGGGCTGTGTGTGTGGGTGTGGTGGCAGGGGGTTAGGGCAGGTCCCCCTGCTGGATGGTGAGATGGCAGCTGGGCTGGCTCTGGGCCCCCAGGGCTGAAGCGCAGAAGCAGGGTGGCAGGAAAGTAATGCATGGAGGCATACAGTAGATGTTACTTGGGGTGCTGGGGGACAGGGCAAGGGGAAAGGGGGCATCCTTGAGCAGGGGTCTGGAGTAGAGAGTGGGGGGAGCTGGAGTCACGGAAGGTCCCAGGAACCAGGGATTGACAGGAACAGATTCCTGCACCCACCCACTGGATAGAAGCTGCAACAGCCAGAGCACCAGCCCTGGCTTGCCTAGGCCAAGGGCACTGAGTGAGTCCCGCTGAGGATGAGGATGATAAGGAGGAGGAAGTGGAGGAGGAGGAGGAGGAAGAGGAGAAGGAAGCAGAGGAGGAGGAAGAGGAGTAGGAGGAGGAGTAGGGGCAGGAGGGCAGCTATCAGTAGGCAATGGGATTAATAGAGGCCTCCATTACGGAGGCATGTGTCCAGGCAGGCACCCACCAATCCTCAGGGGCAGCTCAGGGCACCCACGGACCTGGTGTGGGTATATCTGGGTCGGGGACTGTCAGTCAGTCAGCAAGACTTTGTGTCAGTGCAAATGGTGGGACAGGGGCCTGGCGGAACTTGGTCCCCAGCCCTGGGCTATCAGATGACAGCCCCATGCCCAGACACACACCAATCTGCACATAGCCCCTTGGCCTGGCCGACCTGCACCTGCTTTGGCCTGGTGCTCTGGCTCTGGTGGCTGGCCTCCAACCCTCAAGGTCAAGTTCAGGGTGGGGATCATGGATGCTGGTCAACTGGATGGGCGGGGTCCCCGTGGCCTAGCAACCACAGGAGCACTCTGTGATGTCCTAGCCCCTAGCAATTTGTGCTGGCCACACTGGAACTGGGCAGCCCAACTGCCCTGCCACTAGGTCAGCCAGCAGCGCCCAGATGCCTGGGCCCTGGCACAGAGGGACGGAAGGATGGGAAGCCAGTGCTGACCGACAAGGGACCTCAGGGCTGGCAGTCAAGAGAAGACAGGTGGAGGTGTGCCCGGGATCCAGGGAGCCCAGGCCAGAGCTGCCTGAATGCCTGCCTGCCTTGCTGGATGTCTGTATGCTGCCTTTGTCTAGGTAGGTTTCTCAGGTCCCCTCCACTCCTGTCCTCTCCTGTCCTCTCCTGTCCTCTCCTACCCTCACCATCCTCTCCCCTCTCCTCTCCTCTGCACTGTGCTTCTCTCCTTTGTCTGTCTTCTCTTCCAGGTGCCCTGCTCAACAGCTCCAGCACTTGTGACGGTTCTCCAGTGACGGCTGTTCGCAACCCCTTCCACCCCCTCCCTGCCCCTGAAGTGACCCACTCACAGGTCTCCGGCTCACCCCACCCACACCCCCCAACACATTCTCTGGTTCAGCCCCTCTGCCCTATTCAGCTGAACTCGCCCCTTTGCAACCTACCTATGCATCATGGTTTGTCTTCACCATTCAAGGACAGATCTCCTTTTATACTTAGCTTGGTTGACTGGTGGATGGATGGATGGATGGATGGATGGATGGATGGATGCATGGATGGATGGATGGATGGATGTATAGATTGATGGGTGGATGGATGGATGCATGGACAGGTCAATGGATTGGTTTTGTAGAGGCAGAGTACTATCTAGGGGTACTTGAGACCGCTGGCTTCAGAGCCATAGTCTATGTCAAATGTAAAACATTAATTCATCAATAACAAAAATGATTAAGCACATAAATAAATAAATAAATATATAAATAAATATAAAAACTGGTTTAAAAAATACATGGCGACTTTGCTTTTCTGCATATGGTATGCTGTGAGGATCTTAAGAAGGAAAGCATTGTCCTGAGTAGCCCCATTGAAGTAGTGGAATATTTCCTTTTTCTTTTTTTACTTTCAATTTTCTTGATTATTTATTGGAATAAATAGACAGGAATGGATAGGGAAGGGAGGGATAGAGAGTTTGTGACACAGAGAGAGTCACCTGCAGCACTTCTGCACCACCTGTAAAGATTTCCCCCGGCAGGTGGGGACCAGGGTCTTGAAGCCCAGTCCCCCTGCATTGTAACATGAGTGCTTAACTGGGTGTGGCACCACCTGGTACCCTTGACGGGACACTTTTTTTTAGCAATGAAAAGAAATTCTCGTGGCAAGGTAATAAATAAATGAAGAAATAAACAAAAGTGCATTTACATGAACTCTGGAAACACACAGGGACATATACATCTCTGTAACCTGTATTACTTATTCGTTGATTGATTGATTGCCTCAAGGGGTTATTGCCTCAGCTCAGTGCCTGCGCCACGAATAATCCACAGCCCCTGCACTCCTTTGGTTCCCCTTTCGCTGCCCTTGTTGCTTGGTCACTGTGGTGGTTATTGTTGTGGTTGTTGTTGTTGTTTTGACCTTGCATCAGACAGAGAGAAATGGAGAGAGCAGGGGAAATACAGAGTGGGAGAGAAAGATAGAGCCCCTAAAGACCTGCTTCACCCCCTGTAAAGCGACTCCCCTGCAGGTGGGGTCTGGGCGCCAGACCCCAGACCCTTCCACCTGTCCCCTCTTTTCGTGAGCGCCACAAGGCCTTAACCCTCCTACATACCGCCAAACCTCCCGGGATTTACTTTTGAAGGCAACATCACCTGCCTCATTTTGAATCTCATTATCCTGAGGGTCAGTCCTGGAGACAGCGTCATGACACGACACATGGAGATCTCTCTTATCGGACAGCACCTGGAACAGCAGCTGGGGCTCTAGTGCCAGGGCAGGAGCAACTCCCCATCCACCGTACACGGAGTCCACCTGCCTGCATTTTGGTCCTTTTCCCTCCAAAAAAGATCTTTCCCTTTTTTCACTGAGAAACAAGCAGCAGACAGGTTACCCAGGCAGGGGGAAAAAAAAATAATTAAAAAGCCTTTTTTTTTTTTTTTTTAGGCGTAGCGAATGACCATCTTCTGGGAAGTACAGGTTTCGAACCAGAAAACTCTGTCTGTCTGTCTGTGTCCTAGTCCACAGAAAGAGCCACTAGCCCAGCCAGATCTCACACTCAGATGGGGTGTTTTTGCCAGTCAAAAGTCTGCACAGCGCACTAGGGATTGGGCGGCCTGAGACGCAAATGTTACATTGTAGATGGACTGTTTGCAGTGCTTGCTCCCCAGGACACTGGACTTTCTCAACTCCCTCCCCTACAGCATGAAAAAATGTTCTTGACCAACCATAGAGCAAATGGAGTAGGGGCGAGTGGAGCTTGTTGCATGTCTGCGCTGCTCATGCCCAGATGTCTGTGGGGGGCCATGGCAGAGGCTGTAAGGGGGCTAGGGGGCAGAAGGAGACTGTTTGAGAGCAGGCTGCAGGGAGGGGAGCCCCTGAGTGTGTGCAGGGCTGTGTGTGTGGGTGTGGTGGCAGGGGGTTAGGGCAGGTCCCCCTGCTGGATGGTGAGATGGCAGCTGGGCTGGCTCTGGGCCCCCAGGGCTGAAGCGCAGAAGCAGGGTGGCAGGAAAGTAATGCATGGAGGCATACAGTACATGTTACTTGGGGTGCTGGGGGACAGGGCAAGGGGAAAGGGGGCATCCTTGAGCAGGGGTCTGGAGTAGAGAGTGGGGGGAGCTGGAGTCACGGAATGTCCCAGGAACCAGGGATTGACAGGAACAGATTCCTGCACCCACCCACTGGATAGAAGCTGCAACAGCCAGAGCACCAGCCCTGGCTTGCCTAGGCCAAGGGCACTGAGTGAGTCCCGCTGAGGATGAGGATGATAAGGAGGAGGAAGTGGAGGAGGAGGAGGAGGAAGAGGAGAAGGAAGCAGAGGAGGAGGAAGAGGAGTAGGAGGAGGAGTAGGGGCAGGAGGGCAGCTATCAGTAGGCAATGGGATTAATAGAGGCCTCCATTACGGAGGCATGTGTCCAGGCTGGCACCCACCAATCCTCAGGGGCAGCTCAGGGCACCCACGGACCTGGTGTGGGTATATCTGGGTCGGGGACTGTCAGTCAGTCAGCAAGACTTTGTGTCAGTGCAAATGGTGGGACAGGGGCCTGGCGGAACTTGGTCCCCAGCCCTGGGCTGTCAGATGACAGCCCCATGCCCAGACACACACCAATCTGCACATAGCCCCTTGGCCTGGCCGACCTGCACCTGCTTTGGCCTGGTGCTCTGGCTCTGGTGGCTGGCCTCCATCCCTCAAGGTCAAGTTCAGGGTGGGGATCATGGATGCTGGTCAACTGGATGGGCGGGGTCCCCGTGGCCTAGCAACCACAGGAGCACTCTGTGATGTCCTAGCCCCTGGCAATTTGTGCTGGCCACACTGGCACTGGGCAGCCCAACTGCCCTGCCACTAGGTCAGCCAGCAGCGCCCAGATGCCTTGGCCCTGGCACAGAGGGACAGAAGGATGGGAAGCCAGTGCTGACCGACAAGGGACCTCAGGGCTGGCAGTCAAGAGAAGACAGGTGGAGGTGTGCCCGGGATCCAGGGAGCCCAGGCCAGAGCTGCCTGAATGCCTGCCTGCCTTGCTGGATGTCTGTATGCTGCCTTTGTCTAGGTAGGTTTCTCAGGTCCCCTCCACTCCTGTCCTCTCCTGTCCTCTCCTGTCCTCTCCTACCCTCACCATCCTCTCCCCTCTCCTCTCCTCTGCACTGTGCTTCTCTCCTTTGTCTGTCTTCTCTTCCAGGTGCCCTGCTCAACAGCTCCAGCACTTGTGACGGTTCTCCAGTGACGGCTGTTCGCAACCCCTTCCACCCACTCCCTGCCCCTGAAGTGACCCACTCACAGGTCTCCGGCTCACCCCACCCACACCCCCCAACACATTCTCTGGTTCAGCCCCTCTGCCCTATTCAGCTGAACTCGCCCCTTTGCAACCTACCTATGCATCATGGTTTGTCTTCACCATTCAAGGACATATCTCCTTTTATACTTAGCTTGGTTGACTGGTGGATGGATGGATGGATGGATGGATGCATGGATGGATGGATGGATGGATGGATGTATAGATTGATGGGTGGATGGATGGATGCATGGACAGGTCAATGGATTGGTTTTGTAGAGGCAGAGTACTATCTAGGGGTACTTGAGACCGCTGGCGTCAGAGCCATAGTCTATGTCAAATGTAAAACATTAATTCATCAATAACAAAAATGATTAAGCACATAAATAAATAAATAAATATATAAATAAATATAAAAACTGGTTTAAAAATACATGGCGACTTTGCTTTTCTGCATATGGTATGCTGTGAGGATCTTAACAAGGAAAGCATTGTCCTGAGTAGCCCCATTGAAGTAGTGGAATATTTCCTTTTCCTTTTTCTTTTTTTACTTTCTGTTTTCTTGATTATTTATTGGAATAAATAGACAGGAATTGAGAGGGAAGGGAGGGATAGAGAGTTTGAGACACACAGAGAGTCACCTGCAGCACTTCTGCACCACTTGTAAAGATTTCCCCCGGCAGGTGGGGACCAGGGTCTTGAAGCCCAGTCCCCCTGCATTGTAACATGAGTGCTTAACTGGGTGTGGCACCAGCTGGTACCCTTGATGGGACACTTTTTTTTAGCAATGAAAAGAAATTCTCGTGGCAAGGTAATAAATAAATGAAGAAATAAATAAAAGTGCATTTACATTAAGTTAAGTTTCTGGCATATGAAGGTGAGAAGTGCCTAGAGCAGATCAATAGTTATATGGACAAGGAAGGGAGCATGGGTTGCAGGCACAGCTGGTGGAGATGCCAGGGAACTATGTGGAAGTCCAGGACTCCATTTTGAGCCCCTGCTCACCACTTACCCAGCTAGGGAAAAGCAGGGCTAGTAACAAATCAGAACTGCAGCTCTCTGTCTCTCTTCCTGCTTGGGCCCTGCTCTCTCAATTTATGACTGTTTCCTTCTCCTCAATATGAAAGTTACAAATGATGTACAGATACAGGGAAAGTGGGAAAAATTACCCCTGTGCCCACTATTACATGTAACTGTTGACTGTAAACCATTCATCCCCCAAGAAATAACAGAATAAATATTTGTGAGGTTAAAAACATTGTAGGTTAAATAGGGAACATTCTTTAGAGCCATGCAATACTAATCCATTGTGCATTGGATGTCACTGTCAAAAACACTGCAGTAATAGTTGTAGTAGTGTGTAGTATCTGCAAAAGGAAATGTATTGTGTGTCAAAAGTTCCCTTCAATTTAAGAGAAAATCTATCAGGCAGAAGAAATGACCCCTCATGTGATATGGGACTAACTAAATACAGAAATATGCAAATGCAGGGGATTATCTAGGAGGATTTGAAAAAAATATAAACAAAAACCACAGGAAGACCTGATTACAGCAGAAATATAGAAAATGTCTGCTGAGAAACAGAAGGCTGCTTCAAAACTTCCCTGACACTTCAGGGTCCAGGCAAATTAAGAATTCCCAAGAATGAAAAGAAAGGCATACATATTGAAGCTTACACTAGAAAATGGAGGCAAGTTCTGTGCTATGATAACTACAATGAGAATACTGATAGAAAGGCTATTGGAAATTCTCCTGGAAGGCTTATAATTTATAATTGTATTGAATCCTGCTCCAACTATGTGACCAATTATTTATGAGTAAGGAGGCTGTTATAAATGTGGTAATTCTGCATTAAGACCAAATAGAAAGGTCAACAATTCTAAAAATGACTGATATATATATATATATATATATATATATATATATATATATATATATACATATATGTATGTGTATCTCTATTATAAACTCTGAGGGATACTGGCATGGCTATGCGGAGACAGAGTATGGCTTGTGTCAGAGAGAATTACAAAGCTGAGGCTCCAGAAACCTAGGTGAAATCGCCAACAAAACTAGCAACTCTCTTTGTATATCAGAGCCTGTCAGTAAAATAAGTATATAAGTAAAATAAGTTGCTCTGCTTGCAGGAAGCGCAAACTCCCGGGTCCTTGCTATGGAGAGACAAAAGGAAGATGGATGCCTCCATTGGCTGAATTCGGAGCTCCCAGTGGAGATCACAGCCCTGTACCTCACCTGAGGGCCTGGCTGCTGCTAATAAAGGCAATTGGAAACACCTGTTACCACTTGGGGCCAGAGATCATACTCAGGAATCCCTCCAGGAGCTATCAGGCTGGCAGACCTCCTGACCCTGGGATAGCTGTGCTCCTAGTTGGGAGGGCCTTCTGGCCAGAGGTGAGAATATTCCCTAGATACAAGAACGAACTTCAGGTTTCAAAAGGATTTGAAACCCCAGGAGGAACTTGGAAAAGACATTTCACAGCCATCAAAACATCCACTTTCTTAACCCGGGAAGCTTCCTTTTGGTATGGAAAATCTGGACACTGGTGTGGCCATCAGTACGACAGATCCTTTACATTCATGATGCATGCACTGACTTCCAGTAAGTGCCCAGTGAAGAAGGCACGTAGAGACAGAATGACAGAGACAGAAAAGGACTGAAATTCTGGCCCTGTGTTGATCAGTGCCAGAGCACTGAAGACAAACACTCCATGCCCATGCATACTTCTTACAAGTGGCATTGCTATTTTATGTTTGGGAGGAATGTAACACTTAGGATATCTAGATCTTAGCCACTCTGAGAAGCAACACTTGGCCTGCATCCCACTATCCAAAACTGCCCTTGACTCTCCAAATTGGAAGTAGTCTTAGTGATGCTCCAGCCAAGATGCAGGCTGACGTATTGCATCTCTTGGTCCAGCCTCAGCCTGTCCTGTGTGCAGAAAACTGCACTATGTCTATTCGTTCTTTGATTTGCAGTTTTGGCATAGGACTCGGTGGACAAAAAGAACAAGAGGGAAGTAGATGATTTAGCAGCTGTAGTTTGTGCTGAGAGAGATTTTTAGAGTGATAAGAGGTATACAAATGGCTCTGCGAGATGTATCTCATGACTGTGGCTCAAAAGGGCCAGGGGTTTCCGCACTGCTACATTTATCCTGAGCTGTGCAGGTCTCTAGCTAAAAAATATTTTCAGACCTCTACATGTTACATATATATATATATATATATATATATATATATAGAGAGAGAGAGAGAGAGAGAGAGAGAGAGAGAGAGAGATTGATGTAGTCATTTTCTACAATGGATTCGATATGAAATTCAAACAATTGATTGCTAAAACCTGGAGGGAAACTGTGCATTAGGAAAAGAATTGTCCAAAGGAGTAAAATCTCCAAATCATTAACTATATGCAGCTCCATCGGGACCTATAGAAAAAGGCTTGAGAAGGAACTCATCCAGGAGACTCTCCCACATGGAAAGGCACCACAAGTTTCCTAGTCTGGCAACACACA
Source organism: Erinaceus europaeus (assembly GCF_950295315.1). NCBI lineage: Eukaryota > Metazoa > Chordata > Mammalia > Eulipotyphla > Erinaceidae > Erinaceus > Erinaceus europaeus. The sequence goes on from NW_026647938.1 coordinate 61,595, forward strand.
CAGGGCAGCTGATAGTTCCCAGTGCAAGCATCAGGGCAAAAAACTCTCCCTCTTCAGTGTCTCAGAATTCAAAAACTTCCTACACTGTGTTCATTGATGACAGAATCAAACCTGGCTTGTAGAGATTGTAAGGCAGCAGCTCTCTTGCCCACAGACATCAGACAGCCCCAGCCTTCACCATATGCTGTACTACCAGACCTGACAGTAATGTGTGTGCATGTGTGTTTGTGTCTGTCTGTCTGTCTGACTGTGTGTGTCTGTGTGTGCTCAGAGCTCACCTGTTGTAGTCTCAGAGCATGGGTGGCAAGGTAGCCAGCCTCACCTGCAACTTATGTACAGAGAACCTAGCTGGTCATGGCAAGCCAGATAGCCCAGATTCTGGCTAAGCAAGAATGCATATGCAAAGGGACTCTCATGTCTAAAATTCCTGTGTTCCCTATTCAATCCCATGCCTCACTATCTATCATCCAAACACTGCCAACAGGGGAAGCTGGGGCACCCCTCAGATTTCAGGGGCATGAGGCTATCCAGTCACCTTTGGCTGCCTACTCAGCCTCCAGGCTCTCAGTCCACTGCTCAGGGCAGCAGATTACAAGCACAGAAAGTACCCAGAAAGAGCTGTGTTTCAACATAGATGGGAACAGTGTTCGACCAAACAATAGTGGATGAATCCGGTCCCTTACACCTACCCTTTGGCTCAGGCTAAGGCAATTGCTGCTGTGGCCTCACTCTCCTGATCATGGTATCCTGGTGTCCACACAGCACACTCAGAGAGATTCCCAGAAGTAGGCATGCATGAGTGTCCCAAACAAAGTCGCTCTGCTTGCAGGAAGCGCAAAATCCCTGGGCCCTTGCTATAGACAAACAAAAGAAAGACGGATGCCTCCATTGGCTGAATTCGGAGCTTCCAGTGGAGATCACAGCCCCGCATCTCACCTGAGGGCCTGGCTGCTGCTAATGAAGGCTATTGGAAACACTTGTTACCACTTGGGCCCTGAGAACATACTCAGTAATCCCTCTAGGAGCTATCAGGCTGGGAGACCTCCTGACCCCTGGATAGCTGTGCTCCTAGTTGGGCGACCCTTCTGGCCAGAGGTGAGAATCTACCCTAGATACAAGAAAGAACTTCAGGTTTCAAAAGGATTTGAAACCCCATGAGGCACTTGGAAAAGACATTTCACAGCCATCAAAACACCCTATTTCTGAACCCTAAAAGCTTCGGTTTTGCGTGGAAAATATGGACACTGGTGTGGCCATCAGTACCACAGATCCTTTACATTTGGCCCAATAGAGGGAAAGCACAATGTGTGCGCCAGGTGGATAGAGTTTCACTTCTCTTGACCTGGGCTCTTATGGAATAAGGACAAGTGTGGTGCAGGCAATTGAGGAGGGCTGCATTTAGGCTGAGTGTCAGCCTCGGGGCCCTGGAGAATGGGAGTCAAGCACAGAGGGCCTGGACGGCTGCAGCTGGAGATGTACATATGCCTGTTACCTGCAGGAGGATCGCTTTCTTTTCAGTTCCCCTCTGTACTACGCCATATACATGAGACTAAATAATCCAAAGGGCAAAGAAAGGAAAATTTCAACTCCAGGAAGACCTAGTCTACAATGCATGCACTGACTTTCCGTAAGGGACCAGTGAGGAAGGGACGAAGAGACAGTCAGAGAGACAGAATGACAGGGACAGAAAAGGACTGAAATTCTGGCCCTCTTTTGATCAGTGCCAGAGCACTGAAAACAAACCCTCCATGTCCATGAATACTTCTTACAAGTGGCATTGTTATTTTATGTTTGTGAGGAAAGGTTACACTTAGAACATCTAGGTCTTAGCCCACTCTAATAAACAACATGGCCTGCAGCCTACTCTCCAAAACTGCACTCTCCTCTGCAAATTGGAAGTAGTCTTAGTGATGCTCCAACCAAGATTCAGGCTGGAGTATCTCATCTCCCTGGTCCAGCCTCAGCCTGTCCTGTGTGCAGGGAACTGCACTAAGTCTCTTTCTTCTTTGATTTACAGTATTGGGGTAGGACTCGGTGGACAAAATGAGCAAGAGGGAAGTAGATGATTTGGCAGCTGTAGTTTGTGCTGAGAGAGATTTGTAGAGTGATAAGAGTTATATGAATGGCTCTGTGAGATGTCTCTCATGACTGTGGCTCAGAAGGGCCAGGTGTATCCACTTTACTACCCTAATCCAGAGCTGTGCAGGTCTCTAGCCAAAACATATTTTCAGAGCTCTACATGTTACATATATATATAGAGACAGAGAGAGAGAGAGACACTGATGTAGTCATTTTCTAAAATGGATTCGATATGACATTCATAAAAATGATTGCTAAAACCTGGAGAGAAACTGAGCATCAGGAAAAGAATTGTTCAAATGAGTAAAATCTCCAAATCATTAGCAATATGCAGCTCCATCGGTACTGATCAAAAAAGGCTTGAGAAGGAACTCATCTAGGAGACTCTCCACATGGACAGGCACCACAAGTTTCCTAGTCTGGCAACACACACAGGGCAGCTGCTAGTTCCCAGTGCAAGCCTCAGGGCAAAAACTCTCCCTCTTCAGTGTCTCAGAATTCAAAAACCTCCTACACTGTGTTCATTGATGATAGGATCAAACCTGGCTTGTGGAGATTGTAAGGCAGCAGATCCCATGCCCACAGACCCCAGACAGACCCAGCCTTCACCATATGCTGTACTACCAGACTTGACAGTAATGTGTGTGTGTGTGTGTGTGTGTGTGTGTGTGTGTGTGTCTGTCTGTCTTCTGACTGTGTGTGTCTGTGTGTACTCAGAGCTTACCTGTAGTAGTCAGAGCATGGGTGGAAGGTAGCCAGCCTCAAATGCAACTTATTAACAGAAAACCTAGCTGGTCAGGGTAAGCCAGCTAGCCCAGATTCTGGCTAAGCAAGAATGCATATGCAAAGGGACTCTCATGTCTAAGTCTACTGAGTTCCCTATTCAATCCCATGCCTCACTATCTATCATCCAAACACTGCCAACGGGGGAAACTGGGGAACCCCTCAGAATCAGGGGCATGAGCCTGTGAAGTCACATTTGGCTGCCTACTCAACCTCCAGGCTCTCAGTCCACTGCTCAGGGCAGCAGATTACAAGCACAGAAAGTACCCAGAAAGAGCTGTGTTTCAACATAGATGGGAAGTGTGTTCGACCAAACAATAGTGGATGAACCTGGGCCCTTACACAAACCCTTTGGGTCCAGCTGACACAATTGCTCCTGTGGCCTCACATCCCTGATCATGGTGTCCTGGTGTCCACACATCACACTCAGAGAGATTCCCAGAAGTAGGCATGCATCAGTGTCCCATAGAAAGTCGCTCTGCTTGCAGGAAGCACAAACTCCCCGGGCCCTTGCTATGGACAGACAAAAGTAAGATGGATGCCTCCATTGGCTGAATTCGGAGCTTCCACTGGAGATCACAGCCCTGCCCCTCACCTGAGGGCCTGGCTGTTGCTAATAAAGGCAAATGGAAACCGCTGTTACCACTTGGGCCCTGAGGACATACTCAGGAATCCCTCCAGGAGCTAGCAGAGGCAGACCTCCTGACCCCAGGATAGCTGTGCTCCTAGTTGGGTGGCCCTTCTGGCCAGAGGTGAGAATATTCCCTAGATACAAGAAAGAACTTCAGGTTTCAAAAGGATTTGAAAACCCCATGAGGCACTTGGAAAAGACATTTCACAGCCATCAAAACACCCTCTTTCAGAACCCTGGAAGCTTCCGTTTTCCGTGGAAAACCTGGACACTGGTGTGGCCATCAATATCACAGATCCTTTACATTCGGCTTAATAGAGGGAAAGCACAATGTGTGTGCCAGGTGGATAGAGTTTCACTTCTCTTGACCTGGGTTCACATGGAATAAGGACAAGGATGTGGTGCTGGAAATTGAGCAGGGCTGCATTTAGGCTGAGTGTCAGCCTCAGGGCCCTGGAGAATGGGAGTCAAGCACAGAGGGCCTGGACAGCTGCAGCTGGAGATGGACATATGCCTGTTACCTGCAGCAGGATCGCTGTCTCCTCAGTTCCCCAATGTACTACGCCATATGCATGAGACTAAATAATCCAAAGGGCAAAGAAAGGCATATTTCAACACCAGGAAGTCCGAGATCACGATGCATGACTACCAATAAGGGCCCAGTGAAGAAGGCATGTAGAGACAGTCATACAGACCGAATGACAGTGATAGAAAAGGACTGAAATTCAGGCCCTGTGTTGATCAGTGCCAGAGCACTGAAGACAAACCCTCCATGCCCATGCATACTTCTTACAAGTGGCATTGTTATTTTATGTTTGTGAGGAAAGGTTACACTTAGAACATCTAGGTCTTAGCCCACTCTGAGAAGCAACACTTGGCCGGCAGCCCACTCTCCAAAACTGCCCTTGCATCACCAATTTGGAAGTAGTCTTAGTGATGCTCCAGCCAAGATTCAGGCTGGCGTATTGCATCTCCCTGGCCAAGCGTCAGACTGTCCTGTGTGCAGGGAACTGCACTATGTCTATTTCTTCATTGATTTACAGTTTTGGTATAGGATTTGGTGGACAACAAGAGCAAGAGGGAAGTAGATTATTTGGAAGTGGTAGTTTGTGCTGAGAGAGAAGTGTAGGGTGATAAGAGGTATACAAATGGCTCTGTGAGATGTCTCTCATGACTGTGGCTCAGAAGGGCCAGGTGTATCAGCATTACTACCCTAATCCAGAGCTGTTCAGGTCTCTAGCTAAAAAATATCTTCAGACCTCTACATGTTACATATATATATATATATATATATATATATATATATATATATATAGAGAGAGAGAGAGAGAGAGAGAGAGAGAGAGACACTGATGTAGTCATTTTCTACAATGGATTTGATATGACATTCAGACAATTGATTGCTAAAACCTGGAGAGGAACTGTGAATCAGGAAAAGAATTGTCCAAAGGAGTAAAATCTCAAAATCATTAGCTATATGCAGCTTCAACGGGACAGATCGAAAAAGGCTCGAGAAGGAACTCATCAAGGAGACTCTCAATATGGACAGGCACCACAAGTTTCCTAGTCTGGCTGTTGTTGAGGTGGTCTGGTGTCGGGCTGCACCGCGGAGAAGAGAGCGGACGTCCAGAACAAAGGGGTACACAGATCTTTATTATAGGATGGGGGGGAGGTTTGGTTCAGACCACGTGGAGCCAGCCAGCAATGGCCGACCACGGGGCGAGAGCAGGGAGCGAGACCTCAGAGAGGGAGAGCCAAGAGCCCAGAGAGAGCGAGGGGAGGGGTGAGGGGGCTTTTTATTGGGTGACAACCAGGTGTGACGTGTAGGGCCAGGATTGGTTGAAAGGGGGCACTCTAGGATTTAGCGAGGCATAGAAAAACCTGGGGGCGGAGCCAGGATTGGTTGAAAGGGGGCACTCTAGGATTTAGCTAGGCATAGAAAAACCTGGGGGCGGAGCCAGGATTGGTTGAAAGGGGGCACTCTAGGATTTAGCGGGTCATAGAAAAACCTGGGGGCGGAGCCAGGATTGGTTGAAAGGGGGCACTATAGGATTTAGCGGGGCATAGAAAAACCTGGGGGCGGAGACTGCATCAGAATAAGTCCTCAGCAACATCTCCTCCTATCCCTTTATATCTAAATGGACACAGTAAAGAAAAATGGAGCATGCTTAAAAGTTTTAGAGGAATGCCATGCTCAGGTGGGAAGATGTAGGACTTTCTGTGGAGGAGGGAAGGCTTAAATGGCTGCCAACCTTGTGTGATTTAAATGTCCTCCTGTGCTCAACCCCTCTTCAGAGAGAGAGACTTACCTGGAGAGACTCATCTCATAGGTTTAAGCGCAGCCTGCTCAACCATCTCTTCACAGTATCTCTACATCTTTTCTATCTTTCTATCTAGTAATTGCATAAGATGTACAAAGTCTATAAAAGACTATCATGGGGCAGAAACCTTTTGGACATAAGCCTAAATGACATAACAAAATAGGAAGGGACACGAAGGGGAGAAGTAAAAGTCAGTGTGGTGTGAAGGGAAGGATTGGTGTGTAAAGGAACATTCCCTGCTTGAGTGGGGAAAAGGGCAAGGGTACATAATGAGGGGGAGGCGGGAGGCATGACCCACCAAACAGAGGGGCTATTTGGCATTGTATAGTCCTCAAGGCAACAGTCTGTAAAGTCTATGAATTACTCAGGATTAGTCTATGAAAAACCAGCAGCGTGAAGGGAAATAAGCTGCTTCAAAATTGTGTAAAATGTATATAGGGTATGTCAGAAAGTCCGATACAAGTCTCAGTCCGAAGTAGATGGCTAGGGGAGGAATTGGCAGGGGATGCAATGCTGCATGAGGGAGGTCAGCCGCTGGAATGTTGCTCTTTTGTAGATAGCTAGCTGGAACTGCCAACACGTAACAAGCGGCAACAGACAAGGTGTATCTGGTAGTTCCCAGTGCAAGTCCCAGGGCTAAAAACCTCTCCCTCTTCAGTGTTTTTTTATCTGAAAAGAAGAAAAGTGACCAAGGGCCAAGAGAGCTACAATGGTGTCAATATTGAGCTGTAAATCAGAACGTACCAAGTGTTTTGTAAAAAAATCACTTTATTATAAACTCTGAGTGATAGTGGCATGGAAATGAGGAGACAGAAAATGGCTTGTGTAAGAAAGACTTACAAACTGAGGCTCCAGTAGACTAGGTGAAATCGCCAACACAACAAGCCAGAGCTCAGCAGTGCTCTGGTAACTCTCTTTGTATATTTGGTCCTGTCAGTAAAATAAGTATATAAGTAAAATATTAATGAATGAAAACAGAGTGTCTGAGAGCATGTGAGAGTTAGAGACAGAGAATGCAAGAAGAGAAATAGATGAGTAGGAAAGAGACCAGAATTCAAAAACCTCCTACACTGTGTTCATTGATGACAGGTTCAAAGCTGGCTTGTAGAGATTGTAAGGCAGCAGCTCTCATGCCTACAGAACGCAGACAGCCCCAGCCTTCACCATATGCTGTACTACCAGACCTGGCATGAATGTGTGTGTGTGTGTGTCTGTCTGTCTCTCTGTCTATCAGTGTGTGTCTGTGTGTGCACAGAACTCACCTATAGTAGTCTCAGATCATTGGTGGCAAGGTAGCCAGCCTCACCAGCAACTTAACTACAGAGAACCTAGCTGGTTAGGAAAAGCCAGCTAGCCCAGATATTGGCTAAGCAAGAATGCATATGCAAAGGGACTCTCATGTCTAGAACTCCTGAGTTCCTGATTCAATCTCATTCCTCACTATCATCCAAAAGTGCCAACGGGGGAAGCAGGGGCACCTCTCAGAATTCAGGGGCAGGACCCTGTCTTGTCACTTTTGGCTGCCTACTCAGCCTCCTGGCTCCCAGTCCACTTCTCAGTGGACAGCAGATTACAAGCCCAGAAAGAACCCAGAAAGAGTTGTGTCTCAACATAGATGGGAACTGTGTTTGACCAAACAATAGTGGATGAATCCGGTCCCTTACACCTACCCTTTGGCTCAGGCTAAGGCAATTGCTGCTGTGGCCTCACTCTCCTGATCATGGTATCCTGGTGTCCACACAGCACACTCAGAGAGATTCCCAGAAGTAGGCATGCATGAGTGTCCCATACAAAGTCGCTCTTCTTGCAGGAAGCACAAACTCCCCGGGCCCTTGCTATGGACAGACAAAAGAAAGATGGATGCCTCCATTGGCTGAATTAGGAGCTTCCAGTGAAGGTCACAGCCCCGCGCCTCACTTGAGGGCCGAGATGCTGCTAATAAAGGCAATTGGAAACAACTGTTTCCACTTGGGCCCTGAGGACATACTCAGGAATCCCTCCAGGAGCTAGCAGGCTGGCAGACCTTCTGACACTGGGATAGCTGTGCTCCTATCTGGGCGGGCCTTCTGGCCAGAGGTGAGAATATTACCTAGATACAAGAAAGAACTTCAGGTTTCAAAAGGATTTGAAACCCCTTGAGTCACTTGGAAAAGGCATTTCACAGCCATCAAAACACCCTCTTTCAAAACCCTGGAAGCTTCCGTTTAGCATGGAAATTCTAGACACTGGTGTGGCCATCAGTACCACAGATCCTTTACATTCGACTTAATAGAGGAAAAGCACAATGTGTGTACCAGGGGGATAGAGTTTCACTTTTCTTCACCTGGGCTATCATGGAATAAGGACAAGGATACTCTGCAGGAAGGTGAGGAGGGCTGCATTTAGGCTGAGTAACAGTCTCAGGGCCCTGGAGAATGGGAGTCAAGCACAGGGGGCCTGGACAGCTGCAGCTGCAGATGGACATATGCCTGGAACCTGCAGCAGCAAAGCTGTCTCTGCAGTTCCCGTCTGTACTACACCATGTGCAGGAGACCAAATAATCCAAAGGGCAAAGAAAGGAAAATTTCAACACCAGTATGACTGAGTTCATGATGCATGCACTGACTTCCAGTAAGGGCCCAGGGAAGAAGGCTCGGAGAGACAGTCAGAGAGACAGAATGACAGAGACAGAAAATGACTGAAATTCTGGCCCTGTGTTGATCAGTGCCAGAGCACTGAAGACAAACCCTCCATGCCCATGCATACTTCTTACAAGTGGCATTGCTATTTTATGTTTGTGAGGAAAGGTAACACTTAGAACATCTAGATCTTAGCCACTCTGAGAAGCAACACTTGGCCGGCAGCCCACTCTCCAAAACTGCGCCCTCCTCTCCAAATTGGAAGTAGTCTAAGTGATGCTACAGCCAAAATGCAGGCTGGCATATTGCATCTCCCTGGTCCAGCCTCAACCTGTCCTGTGTGCAGGGAACTGCACTATGTCTATTTCTTCTTTGATTTACAGTTTTGTGATACGCCTTGCTGGAAAAAAAGAGCAAGAGGGGAGTAGATGATTTGGCAGCTGTAGTTGTGCTGAGAGAGAATTGTAGTGTGATAAAGGATATGGCTCTGTGAGATGTCTCTCATGACTGTGGCTCAGAAGGACCAGGTGTATCCACTTTACTACCCTAATAGAGCTGTGCAGGTCTCTAGCTAAAAATATTTTCAGACATCTACATGTTACATATATATATATATATATATATATATATATATATATATATATATATATATACATATATATATATATAGAGAGAGAGAGAGAGAGAGAGACTGATGTAGTCATTTTCTACAATGGATTCGATATGACATTCATACAATTGATTGCTAAAACCTGGAGATAAACTGTGCATCAGGAAAACAATTGTCCAAAGGAGTAAAATCTCCAAATCATTAGCTATATGCAGCTCAAACGGGACCTATCGAAAAGGGCTTGAGAAGGAACTCATCCAGCAGACTCTCCACATGGACAGGCACCACAAGTTTTCTAGTCTGGCAACACACACAGGGCAGCTGCTAGTTTCCAGTGCAAGCCTCAGGGCAAAAACATCTCCCTCTTCAGTGTCTCAGAATTCAAAAACCTCCTACACTGTGTTCATTGATGACAGGTTCAAACCTGGCTTGTACAGATTGTAAGGCAGCAGCTCTCATGCCCACAGACCCCAGACAGCCCCAGCCTTCACCATATGATGTACTACCAGACCTGAGAGTGATGTGTGTGTGTGTGTCTATCTGTCTGTCTGACTGTGTGTGTCTGTGTGTACTCAGAGCTCACCTGTAGTAGTCTCAGAGCATGGGTGGTAAGGTAGCCAGCCTCACCTGCAACTTATGTACAGAGAACCTAGCTGGTCAGGGCAAGCCAGCTAGCCCAGATTGTGGCTAAGCATGAATGCATATGCAAAGGGACTCTCATGTCTAAATCTCCTGAGTTCCCTATTCAATCCCATGCCTCACTATCTATCATCCCGGGCAAGCTGGGGCACCCCTCAGAATTCAGGGGCATGACCATGTCCAGTCACGTTTGGCTGCCTACTCAGCCTCCAGGCTGTCAGTCCACTCTTCAGGGCAGCACATTACAAGCACAGAAAGTACCCAAAAAGAGCTGTGTTTCAACATAGATGGGAAATGTGTTCGACCAAACAATATGTGGATCAAACCTGTCCCTTACACATAGACTTTGGGTTCGGATAAGGCAATTGCTCCTGTGGCCTCACATCCCTGATCATGGTGTCCTGGTGTCCAAACATCACACTCAGAGAGATTCCCAGAAGTAGGCATGCATGAGTTTCCCATACAATGTCGCTCTGCTTGCAGGAAGCACAAACTCCCCGGGCCCTTGCTATGGAGAGACAAAAGTAAGATGGATGCCTCCTTTGGCTGAATTAGGAGCTTCCAGTGGAGATCACAGCCCCGCCCCTCAACTGAGGGCCTGTCTGCTGCTAATAAAGGCAATTGGAAACCCCTGTTACCACTTGGGGCCTGAGGACATACTCAGGAATCCCTCCAGGAGCTAGCAGGCTGGCAGACCTCCTGACACTGAAATAGCTGTGCTCCTAGTTGGGAGGTCCTTCTGGCCAGAGGTGAGAATATTCCCTAGATACAAGAAAGAACTTCAGGTTTCAAAAGGATTTGAAACCCCAGGAGGCACTTGGAAAAGAAATTTCACAGCCATCAAAACACCCTCTTTCTGAACCATGGAAGCTACCGTTTTGCATGGAAAATCAGGACACTGGTGTGGCCATCAGTACCACAGATCATTTACATTCGGCCCAATAGAGGGAAGCATAATGTGTGTGCCAGGGGGATAGAGTTTCAATTCTCTTGACCTTGGCTCTCATGGAATAAGGACAAGGATGCGGTGCAGGAAATTGAGGAGGGCTGCATTAAGGCTGAGTGTCAGCCTCAGGGCCCTGGAGAATGGGAGTCAAGCACAGAGGGCCTGGACAGCTGCAGCTGGAGATGAACACATGCTTGTTACCTGCAGCAGGATCGCTGCCTCCTCAGTTCCCCACTGTACTTCGCCATATGCACGAGATTATATAATCCAAAGGGCAAAGAGTGGAAAATTTCAACACCAAGAAGTCCGAGTTCACTGTTCAAAATGCATGCACTGACTTCCAAAAGGGCCCAGTGAAGAAGGCACGTAGAGACAGTCAGAGAGACAGAATGACAGAGTCAGAAAAGGACTGAAATTCTGGCCCTGTGTTGATCAGTGCCAGAGCACTGAAGACAAACCCTCCATGCCCATGCATACTTCTTACAAGTGGCATTGCTATTTTATGTTTGTGAGGAAAGGTAACACTTAGAAAATCTAGGTCTTAGGCACTCTGAGAAGCAACCCTTGGCCGGCAGCCCACTCTCCAAAACTACCCCAGCCTCTCCAAATTGGAATTAGTCTTAGTGATGTTCCAGCCAAGATGCAGGCTGGCTTATTGCATCTCCCTGGGCCAGCCTCAGACTGTCCTGTGTGCAGGGAACTGCACTATGTCTATTTCTTCTTTGAATTACAGTTTTGGGATAGGACTCGGTGGAAAAAAAGAGCAAGAGGGAAGTAGATGATTTGGCAGCTGTAGTTGTGCTGAGAGAGATTTGTAGAGTGATAAACGATATGGCTCTGTGAGATCTCTCTCATAACTGTGGCTCAGAAGGGACAGGTGTATCCGCATTACTACAATAATCCAGAGCTGTGCAGTTCTCTAGCTAAAAATATTTTCAGACCTCTACATGTTACATATATATATATATATATATATATATATATATATATATATATATATATAGAGAGAGAGAGAGAGAGAGAGAGAGGGAGAGAGACACTGATGTAGTCATTTTCTACAATGGATTCGATATGACATTCAAACAATTGATTGCTAAAACCCAGAGAGAAATTGTGCATCAGGAAAAGAATTATCCAAAGGAGTAAAATCTCCAAATCATTAGCTATATGCAGCTCCATCGGTACCGATCGAAAAAGGCTTGAGAAGGAACTCATCCAGGAGACTCTCCACATGGACAGGCACCACAAGTTTCCTAGTCTGGCAACACACACAGGGCAGCTGCTTGTTCCCAGTGCAAGCATCAGGGCAAAAACATCTCCCTCTTCAGTGTCTCAGAATTCAGAAACCTCCTACAATGTGTTCATAGTTGACAGGTTCAAACCTCGCTTGTAGAGATTGTAAGGCAGCAGCTCTCATGCCCACAGACCCCAGACAGCCCCAGCCTTCACCATATGCTGTACTATCAGACCTGACAGTAATGTGTGTGTGTGTGTGTGTCTCTGTCTGTTTGACTGTGTGTGTCTGTGTGTGCTCAGAGCTCACCTGTAGTAGTCTCAGAGCATGGGTGGCAAGGGAGCCAGCCTCACCTGCAACTTATGTACAGAGAACCTAGCTGGTCAGGGCAATCCAGCTAGCCCAGATTCTGGCTAAGCAAGAATGCATTTGCAAAGGGACTCTCATGTCTAAATCTCCTGTGTTCCCTATTCAATCCCATGCCTCACTATCTATCATCAGGGGGAAGCTGGGGCACCCCTCAGAATTCATGGGCATGAGCCTTTCCAGTCATGTTTGGCTGTCTACTCAGCCTCCAGGCTCTCAGTCCACTGCTCATCACAGCATATTACAAGCACAGAAAGTACCCAGAAAGAGCTGTGTTTCAACATAGATGGGAACTATGTTGGACCAAACAATAGTGGATGAACCCGGTCCTTACACCTACCCTTTGAGTATGGCTAAGGCAATTGCTGCTGTAGCATTACATCCCTGATCATGGTGCCCTAGTGTCCACACATCACACTCAGAGAAATTCCCAGAAGTAGGCATGCATGAGTGTCCCATAAAAAGTCGCTCTGCTTGCAGGAAGCACAAACTCCCTGGGCCTTTGCTATGGACAGACAAAAGAAAGATAGATGACTCCATTGGCTGAATTCTGAGCTTCCAGTGGAGATCACAGACCCGCACCTCACGTGAGGGCCTGGCTGCTGCTAATAAAGGCAATTGGAAACATCTGTTATGACTTGGGCCCTGAGGACATACTCAGGAATCCCTCCAGGAGCTAGGAGGCTGGCAGAACTCCTGACCCCGGGATAGCTGTGCTCCTAGTTGGGCGGCCCTTCTGGCCAGAGGTGAGAATATACCCTAGATACAAGAAAGAACTTCAGGTTTCAAAAGGATTTGAAAACCCCATGAAGCACTTGGAAAAGACATTTCACAGCCATCAAAACACCCTCTATCAGAACCCTGAAACCTTCTGTTTTGCATGGAAAATCTGGACACTGGTGTGGCCATCAGTACCACAGATCCTTTACATTCGGCTTAATAGAGGGAACGCACAATGTGTGTGCCAGGGGGATCGAGTTTCACTTCTCTTCACCTAGGCTCTCATGGAATAAGGACAAGGACGCTGTGCAGGAAGGTGAGGAGGGCTGCATTTAGGGTGACTGTCAGCCTCAGGGCCCTGGAGAATGGGAGTCAAGCACAGAGGGCCTGGAGAGCTGCAGCTGGAGATGGACATATGCCTGTTACCTGCAGCAGGATCGCTGTCTCCTCAGTTCCCCAATGTACTACGCCATATGCAGGAGACTGAATAATCAAAGGGAAAAGGAAGGAAAATTTCAACACCAGGAAGTCCGAGTTCACGATGCATGCATTGACTTCCATAAGGGCCCAATGAAGAAGGCACGTAGAGAAGGTCAGAGAGACAGGACGACAGAGACAGAAAAGGACTGAAATTTGGGCCCTGTGTTGATCAGTGCCAGAGCACTGTAGACAAACACTCCATGCCCATGCATACTTCTTACAAGTGGCATTGTTATTTTATGTTTTTGAGGAAAGGTTACACTTAGAACATCTAGGTCTTAGCCCACTCTGAGAAGCAACACTTGGCCTGCAACACACTCTCCAAAACTGGCCTCGCCTCTCCAATTTGGAAGTAGTCTTAGTTATGGTCCAGCCAAATGCAGGCTGGCGTATTGCATCTCCCTCGTCCTGCCACAGACTGTCCTGTGTGCAGGCAACTGCACTATGTCTATTTCTTCATTGATTTACAGTTTTGGGATAGGACTCGGTGGACAAAAAGAGCAAGAGGGAAGTAGATGATTTGGCAGTGGTAGTTTGTGCTGAGAGAGATTTGTAGAGTGATATGAGGTATACGAATGGCTCTGTGAGATGTCTCTCATGACTGTGGCTCAGAAGGGCCAAGGGTTTCCGCACTGCTACCCTAATACAGAGCTGTGCAGGTCTCTAGCTAAAATATATTTTCAGACCTGTACATGTTACATATATATAGAGAGAGCGAGATACTGATGTAGTCATTTTCTACAATGGATTCGATATGACATTCAAACAATTGATTGCTAAAACCTGGAGGGAAACTGTGCATCAGGAAAAGAATTGTCCAAAGGAGTAAAATCTCCAAATCATTAGCTATATGCAGCTCCAACAGGACTGAGCAGAAAAGGATGAGTAGGAACTCATCCAGGTGACACTCCCCATGGACAGGCTCACAATTTTCCTAGTCTGGCAACACACACAGGGCAGCTGCAAGTTCCCTGTGCAAGCCACAGGGAAAAAACCTCTCCCTCTTCAGTGTCTTCACAACTGAAAAGAAGAAAAGTGGTCAATGGCCAAGGAGAGCTATAATGGTTTCATATTGAGCTGTAAATCAGAATGTGCCAAGTGTTTTGCACAAAATCACCTGTGCCACAGTGATTCTGTTGTTCTATCTCTCTCTCCCTCCCTCACACACACACACACACACACACACACACACAAACACACACTCTCACAGTCACACACACGCACACATCCACAGAGGCACAGGCACCAGCGGAGTTATACACATGCGCACTGTACAGCTTTTTCAAGGCACCGCCCTGGGCTGAACCCTGCTTCTCACTTCCTGGAAGCATTCCCTGCCTTTTCAGGCCAGCTCTGAGCTCCCATTGGCGGGCTTCCTTCAGAAGGGCCACTCACAGGTCGCCAGCCAGACTCTGATAGGCCAGAGGCCTAGGCCAGTGTGCTTGGACACGCCCAGGAGGGTCAGGGCCCCTAGTCAGTGATAGGCCAGCAACCTTGAGTACCATGAGTGAAGACAGAGTGTGAGAGAGCATGTGAGAGTTAGGGACAGAGAAGGCAAGAAGAGAAATAGATGAGTTGGAAAGAGACCAGAATTCAAAAACCTCCTACACTGTGTTCATTGATGACAGGTTCAAACCAGGCTTGTAGAGATTGTAAGGCAGCAGCTCTCATGCCCACAGACCCCAAACAGCCCCAGCTTTCACCATATGCTGTACTACCAGACCTGACATTGTGTGTGTGTGTGTGTCTGTCTGTCTGTCTGACTGTGTGTGTCTGTGTGTGCTCAGAGCTCAAATGTAGTAGTCTCAGAGCATGGGTGTCAAGGTAGCCAACCCCAACTGCAACTTATGTACAGAGAACCTAGCTGGTCCGGGCAAGCCAGCTAGACCAGACTCTGGCTAAGCAAGAATGCCAGAGAACTATGTGGAAGTCCTGGACCCCATTTTGAGCCCCTGGTCACCACTTACCCAGCTAGGGAAAAGCTGGGCTAGTGGCAAATCAGAGCTGCAGCTGTCTCTCTGTCTCTCTTCCTGCTTGGGGCCTGCTCTATCAATTTATGACTGTTTCCTTCTCCTCAATAAGAAAGTTACTAGTGATGTACAGAAATACAGGGAAAGTGGGAAAAATTACCCCCCTTGCCCACTATTACATGTAACTGTTACTGTAAACCATTCATCCCCCTAGAAATAACAGAATAAATATTTTGGACGTTAGAAGCATTGTAGGTTAAATAGTGAGCATTCTCTAGAGCCATGCAATACTAATCCATTGTGCATTGGATGTCACTGTCAAAAACAGTGCAGTAGTAGTTGTAGTAGTGTGTAGTATCTGCAAAAGGAAATGTATTGTGTGTCAGAAGTTCCCTTCAAATATAAGAGAAAATCTATCAGGCAGAAGAAATGACCCCTCATGTGATATTGGACTAAATAAATAAATAAATAAATATGCAAATAAATGGGGATGATCTATGAGGATTTGAAAAAAAATAAAAAATAAAAACAAAGACCACAGGAAGACCTGATTACAGCAGAAATATAAAAAACGTATGCTGAGAAACAGAGGGCTGCTTCAAAATTTCCCTGACACTTCAGGGTCCAGGCATATTAAGAATTCCTGAGAATGGAAAGAAAAGCATACTTATTGAAGCTTACGCTAGAAAATGGAGACAAGTTCTGTGCTATGATAATTACAATAAGGATACTGATAGAAAGGCTACTGTAAATGCTCCTGGAAGGTTTCTAATTTAAAATTGTAGTGAATCCTGCTCCAACTATGTGACCAATTATTTATGAATAAGGAGGCTGTTATAAATGTGGTAATTCTGAGTTAAGATCAAATAAAAAGGTCAATGATTCTAAAAATAACTGATATATGTATATATATGTACATATATGTATGTGTATCTTTATTATCAACTATGAGGGATATTGGCATGGCTATGAGGAGACAGAGTATGGCTTCTGCCAGAGAGACTTACAGAGCTGAGGCTCCAGAAACCTAGGTGAAATCGCCAACAAAACAAGCCAGAGCTCAGCAGTGCCCTGGTGACTCTCTTTGTATATCTGGGCCTGTCAGTAAAATAATATATAAGTAAAATATTAAAGAGTGCAGACAGAGTGAGTGAGAGCCTGTGAGAGTCAGAGACAGAGAAGGCAAGAAGAGAAATAGAAGAGTTGGAAACAGACCAGAAGTCAAAAAACTCCCACACTGTGTTCATATATTACAGGTTCAAACCTGGGTTGTAGAGATTGTAAGGCAGCAGTCTCATGTCCACAGACCCCAGACAACCCCAGCCTTCACCATATGTGTGTACTATTTAGGACAGGAAATGTATTGTGAGTGTAAACTTCCCTTCAATTATAAGAGAAATATCTATCAAGCAGAAGAAATGACCCCTCATGTTATATAGGACTAAATAAATAAATAAATATGCAAATAAATGGGGATGATCTATAAGGATTTGAAAAAAAGAAAAATAGAAACAAAAAGAACAGGAAGACCTGATTACAGTAGAAACATAGAAACCATCTGCTGAGAAACAGATGGCTGCTTCAAAAATTCCGAGACACTTCAGAGTCCAGGGAAATGAAGATTTCAGGAGAATGAAAAGAAACTCATATTTCTTGAAGCTTATACTAGAGAAAGGAGGCAAGTTCTGTACTATTATAATTTCAATAAGGATGCTGATAGAAATCCTATTAGAAATGCTACTGGAAGGTTCTATTATTTATAATTGTATTGAATCCTGCTCCAGCTATGTGGCCAATTATTAATGAAAAAGGAAGCTGTTATAAATGTGTTAATTCTGATCAATTACATAGTTTGACAATTCCAAAAATGACAGATATATATATATATATATGTATATTTATATATGTATAAGGATGTATATCTTTATTATAAAGTCTGAGAGATACTGCCATGTATATGAGGAGACATAATATGGCTTGTGTCAGATACACTTACAAAGCTGAGGCTCAAGTAACCTAGGCGAAAACACCAACAAAAAGCCAGAGCTCAGCAGTGCTCTGGCAACTCAATTTGTATATCTGGGCCTGTCAATAAAATAAGGATATAAGTAAAATATGACTGAGTGCAGACAGAGTGAGTGAGAGCCTGTGAGAGTCAGAGACAGAGATGGCGAGAAGAGAAATAGAAGAGTCGGAAATAGACCAGTAGTCAAAACCCCCTAGATTTTGTTCATTCATGACAGGTTAAAACCTGGGTTGTAGAGATTGTAAGACAGTAGCTCTAATGCCTACCGACCCCAGAGAACCCAAGTCTTCTCAATATGTGTGTATTATATGCCCCAGGAAATGTATTGTGCTTCAAAAGTTCCCTTCAATTATATGAGAAAATCTATCAAGCAGAAGAATGACCGTATATGTGATACCTGACTAAATAAATAAATATGCAAATAAATGGGGATGATCTAGGAGGACTTGAAAAAATAAAAAATAAATAAAAAGAAAAACCACAAGAAGACCTGATTACAGCAGAAACATAGAAACCATCAGCTGAGAAACAGAGGGCTCCCTCAAAAATTCCCTAACACATCAGGGTCCAGGGAAATTAAGATGTCCGGAGAAAGAAAACAAACACATATGTATTGAAGCTTACACTAGAAAAAGATGGGAAGTTCTGGGCTATGATAATTACAATAAGGATGCTGATAGAAACATGATTAGAAATGCTACTGGAAGGTTCTATTATTTATATTTGTATTGAATGCTGCTCCAACTGTATGGCCATTATTTCTGAAAAACTAGGCTGTTATAAATGTGGTAATTCTGAATTAAGGTCAAATACATAGTTCGACAATTCTAAAAATATCAGATATATAAATATATATATATGTATATCTTTATTATAAACTCTGAGTGATACTGGCATAGAAATGAGGAGACAGAATATGGCTTGTGTCAGAAAGACTTACAAACTGAGGCTCCAGTAGCCTAAGTGAAATCGCAAACACAACAAGCCAGAGCTCAGCAGTGCTCTGGTAACTCTCTTTGTATATCTGGGCCTGTCAGTAAAATAATTATATAAGTAAAATATTAATGAGTGAAGACAGAGTGTGTGAGAGCATGTGAGAGTTAGAGACAGAGAAGGAGAGAAGAGAAATAGACGAGTTGGAAAGAGACCAGAATTCAAAAACCTCCTACACTGTGTTCATTGATGACAGGTTCAAACCTCTCTTGTAGAGATTGTAAGGCAGCAGCTCTCATGCCCACAGACCCCAGACTACCCCAGCCTTCACCATATTCTGTACTACCAGACCTGACAGTAATGTGTATGTGTGTGTCTGTGTGTGGTCAGAACTCACCTATAGTAGTCTCAGAGCATGGGTGGCAAGGTAGCCAGCCTCACCTGCAACTTATGTACAGAGAACCTAGCTGGTTAGGGAAAGCCAGCTAGACCAGATGCTGGCTAAGTAAGAATGCATATGCAAAGAGACTCTCATGTCTCGCTCTCCTGAGTTCCGGTTCAATCTCATGCCTCACTATCATCCAAACACTGCCAAAGGGGGAAGCTGGGGCACCACTCAGAATTCAGGGTCAGGACCCTGTCCAGTCACGTTTGGCTGCCTACTCAGCCTCCAGGCTCTCAATCCACTGCTCAGGGCAGCAGATTACAAGCACAGAAAGTACCCAGAAAGAGCTGTGTTTCAAAATAGATGGGAACAGTGTTTGACCAAACAATAGTGGATGAACCCGGCCCCTTATACCTACCCTTTGGGTCCGACTAAGGCAATTGCTACTGTGGCCTCACAATCCCTGATCATGGTGTCCTGGTGTCCACACATCACACTCAGAGAGATTCCCAGAAGTAGGCATGCAAGAGTGTCCCATACAAAGTCTCTCTGCTTGCAGGAAGCACAAGCTCCACTGGTCCTTGCTATGGAGAGACAAAAGAAAGATGGATGACTCCATTGGCTGAATTAGGAGCTTCCAGTGGAGATAACAGTTCCGCCCCTCACCTGAGGGCCTGGATTCTGCTAATAAAGGCAATTGGAAGCAGCTGTTACAACTTGGCCACTGAGGACATACTCAGGAATCCCTCCAGGAGCTAGCAGGCTGGCAGACCTCCTGACCCCAGGATAGTTGTGCTCCTTGTTGGGGAGGCCTTCTGGCCCGAGGTGAGAATATTCCCTAGATACAAGAAAGAACTTTAGGTATCAAAAAGGATTTTAAACCCCAGGAGGCACTTGGAAAAGACATTTCACAGCCATCAAAACACCTTCTTTATGCACCCATTGAACCTTGGAGGCTTCTGTTTTGCATGGAAAATCTGGACACTTGTGTGGCCATCAGTACCACAGATCCTTTACATTTGGACCAATAGAGGGAAAACACAATGTGTGTGCCAGGGGGACAGAGTTTCACTTCTCTTGCCCTGGGCTCTCATGGAATAAGGACTAGGATGCTGTGCAGGAGGTGAGGAGGGCTGCATTTAGGCTGAGTGTCAGCCTCAGGGCCCTGGAGAATGGGAGTCAAGCACAGAGGGCCTGGACAGCTGCAGCTGGAGATGAACACATGCTTGTTACCTGCAGTAGGCCCGGCCAGCAGGGCGGTGAGCAGGGGCTAGGAACCCAATGAGACCTGAAATGAAAGGGACAAGAGACACGAAGAACGAAAGCAAGACAGGTTTCTGATCAAGCTCTAAATTTTATTGTGAACACAGGCATTATAAGGCTTTGGGGAAGGAGGGGGAAGTGCTGGAGGAGGAGGAGGGGGAGCAATCTTCAAAGGGGGAATGTTCCTTGCAACATACAATGGATGAAATCATGTTTGCTACCACAACTATGTGTTGTGTCACTGTTTCTGATAATTGGTCTACCTGAGGGGAAAATGGCCTGCCCAGGGGGAAATGAAACTTGTCTCGAGGGCTTCCATTGTTTCAAAGCTTATCATCTATCAAGCAGAGAAATGGCTCCTGGCATTTCATCCCTTCGTTATAATTTAACTTGAGGCAGTTAGTTGAGGTGAGGAGCAGGGACCTGAACAGCAGGTATAACCAGAGGGGGGAAGTACTGACCCGATTCCTCCTGCGGGGTGGGTGCAGAAACCAACCTTCCCGCATCTTATAAGGCTCTCGGTGTCTTTTTGGGGAGGGGAGGCAGAGCCACAGTTTCCAGGGAAATGATTTTTTGTTCCTGAAACCAACCTCCATGCAAATCAGGTTTGCTTCACGGGGGACTCAGAGGCGGACAATAGGGTCCTCCCCCTGCAGTGCTTTGCCTTGCACCCCTTACTGGTGTCTTTTCCCTGCCAAGGTTGGATGTCTCAGTGCATAATTATGACTTTTATGCCATCCAAAAGGGAGGTCAGTCATCCTCAGGTTCAGCCAGGCCTCTATCAGCCAAATCAAGTCTGTGATAATGGATTTGCAAAGGTTTTGATGCCAAGGAGTCAATCTGCCGTTTTATAAAATCAGTAATCTTATTAAAAATAAAGGGTCCTAAGGTAATTATTAACAAAAGGCTAATCAAGGGTCTTACAATTGATGGCAGCCAAGTAAAAAAGGGGGAATTCATCCATGATGGTGTAAAGGAAGGGTCATATCTATTTCTCAAATCTCGACTAAGTGTTTGTAGGTTCCTGACATTTTCTTCTATAACTCCTGATTCATTAATGTAAAAACAACATTCTTCTTGTAAAGCTAAGCAGGTTCCTCCCTTTTCTGCCATCAAAAGGTCAAGAGCTCCCCTGTTCTGTAAAGTAACTTTTTCCAGTGACGTGATCTGTCTCTGTAATGACTCTAGACTATTTGTGGTGGAGTCTATGACTTGCTGTAATTTGTTAGAAAAATCATGGGAGAAGTAAATGGAATGTCCTAGTGCCCCACCAGCTATGCTGGTAGAGGTAGCTAAGCCTATGCCAATTATCAATGGGAGGAAAACAGCTCTTTTACGAGTGGAGTGTAAGAGCCATGCAAACTCATCAGGTTCATATAAAGTGAGTTGGGGGACTATAGCTACTATGAGGCAGGGTCCAGGGGTAGTGGTATTTATGCTAGTCAGAAGTGTCCCACCGCACCAGAAGTAAGCTAATGGGGGGGCTGTATGGACAGCACTTACAGAGACATTACGGGTGCAGGTGAAATTAACAGAGCTGGAGTTGCTGGTATAAAGACACACCAGTATAAATGAACTGCCTATGTGTTCTAGAAAAAGTGGGGCTGAGGGGGCGGAGGGATGGGGCCCCATAGGGGGTTTTTTTGTAGTGACCTACAGAGAAGCTGGAGGTGTGTTGTTTAAAGGTGCTGCTGCGATAATGGGTCGTGAAAGGGATGCACACAGCAAGCAACGAGAAGTGTTGAGAACAATCTGAGAATAATTTAAAAGATTAATTGCATATTGAAGATAAAGGGGCCAGTTAGCCCATTTTTTAGTGACTTCCATGGCTGAATTTGTTTGGAAAACCGAATGGAGCTTATTTTCTGTTTCTATAATGACTTGATTTACTTGTTGTCTGTGCTCAGCCAACACCAATTGTCAGGAGATGTGTATAGTTCCAGTAGGATATCTGGAATATCCATCATTATATAATTTACCTATAACTCCCTCTTGCCAGCGGGTATTCAAAGGATCAGAAATCTGAATAGTAAACTGGGACCCTTGTAATCTGAGAATACTGGGCTTTCCAGTGCGGGTTTTTGGCGAGTGGGCATCATGAATAATGCAGGACCAGTAGCGGCAGCCTCCATAAGTGGAGACATCAGTAAGGCATCCGCTCCTGTCTTTATTATCAAAGGGAAAGCAGGCATAATGCCGATAGGTGCTATATATAGTTTTGGGAGAAATATTAATAACAACAGTCTCCCGGCAACCTTTAGGAGGACAGCATGCCATGCCAATGTTTCAGACTGTGGTGTGTGAGTCCTTAGTTTGTGTCTCTCTAACCTGAAATTCCCACTGATAAACAAGAGCTGCATGTGTGGGAATGGCCAATAATAGGGGCAAGTAGAGAAGACAAGGAAGTATCACACGGCTGGACTTCTTTGGAGCCATCTTCAAATTGTTGAGTTGTTTTTCTGAAAGACAAAAGAAGAAAAAAGGCCTCAGGAACTTACGTTCTTGGGTGTGGAATGCATTAGTAACTCTTGGTGCTTTTAAGGAAGTGTATCAACACTGTTTTTTGGAAGAGCAGGGCAATCTCCCCTTGAGGGTGAGATACCATTGACTTGTCTAACAAGTCTTTCAGGAAGCCACCTAGGAGCTCCTTCATTCTGATCATATATGCAGGCTGAACCACGTCCCCATATGAGGACAGGGTCGGGACCCTTCCATTGCGAGGTCAGGGGATCACGCCATCTGACCATGGCTTGTCTATCATGGGTCTCTGGGTGCCAGAGACGGTCAGCAGCAGATTTTCCTTGTGCATCGAGATTGAGAAAATTAAGGACAAAAAGAGCATGGTTAAGGATATTACGTGGCGCTCCACGAGTCTCATAGAGGGAGGTATTTTTGAGTTTATGCAGAGCTGCCTTAAGTGTTTGGTGAGCTCGTTCTACAATACCTTGGCCTTGAGGGTCATAGGGGATGCCAGTGATATGTTTAATACAGAGTCTCTGGCAGAAGGCCTGAAAATTTTTTCCCACGTATCCTGGACCATTGTCTGTCTTGACCACCCTGGGTTTACTGATGACTGAAAGGCATTAAAGGACATGAGCAATAACATTTTTTGAGGCCTCTCCAGTATGGAGGGAGGCAAAGATAAAGCCACTAAAGGTATCAACAGTAACATGAATGTATTTAAGTTTTCCAAATTCATTAAAATGAGTAACATCCATTTGCCAAATTTCACTCGGGACCAGTCCACGTGGATTAACTCCAATGTGAGGGACTGGAAGTGAGATAGAGCAGTCAGGGCAGTTTTTAACAATTTCACGAGCTTGGTCACGGGTAACCTTGTATGCAAGGCGAAGGGTCTGAGAGTTAAGGTGGTGGAGAGAATGGGCCTGTTGTGCTAGGGAAACGGGGTCAGCAAGTACAGGGAAAGTTAACTGAGTGGCAGCATCTGCCAGTGCATTTCCTTCAGAAAGGGGACCAGGTAACAGTGTGTGAGCACACAAATGGCCTATGAAAAAAGGGCAGGTTCGAGCAACAATTAAGGAGCGCAATGTTAGAAATAAAGGAGAAGCATTGGTGGAGGATTTGATAAAAGGAACAGTCTCTAACAAGGGCACTGAATGAGCAGCATAGGCACTGTCTGTATATAGGTTAAAGGGCTGGGAATGCAATTCCTGAAACACTTTGATGATAGCATAAAGTTCAACAAGCTGAGCTGAAGTGTAAGGGGAGAGGCAGGAGGCGGGGTTCCCATCAATCACGTAGGCTGCAATTCCATTAGCAGAGCCGTCAGTAAATACCAAGTAGGCCTTATCAAGAGGCTGGGTGGCTGTTACTTTGGGGAACACAAAGGGATGTACAGCAGCAAATTGAAGCAGGGGATTGTTGGGATAATGATTATCAATGGTGCCTGAGAAAGAGGCACATGCAATAGGCCAGTCGTCAGAAGCTTGGAGCAACCAGTCAAGCTGGTCTTTAGTGTAAGGTAAGATAAGAGAATCAGGATCTTTTCCAAAATATTGACGGCTTAATTTACGTGCTTTTATAATCAGCTGTGCAATCAGGAATGGATATGTGGCAAGCACTTTTTGAGGGGAAGCGGGCAGATGAACCCATAATAGGGGGTGCCCCTTATCTTTGGCTTTAAGTGAGTTTTGCCAGAAAACACCAGTGGGCGTATGAGAAGTGGAACAGATAACAAACAGCAGGGGTGTATTATAGTCAATTTGAAAAACAGACTGTTCTTGTTTGGAGCGGTTTATAAGGGTTAAGGAAGCTTGGGCTTCAGGGGAAAGTTTTCTGGGAGACGATGGATTTGGGTCACCATTACGAATTTCATTTAGGGGGAGCAGGGCATGAGTGGGTAATTTTAAATATGGTCTAAGCCATTGAATGTCACCTAAAAGTTTTTGGAAGTCATTCAAGGTCTGCAAATGGGAGGTGCATAGTTGAATCCGTGGGGTTAGCACACGGTGATGAAGCAATTCATATCCTAAGTAAGTATAAGGGTCAGCTATTTGTACTTTATCGGGGGCAACTTGAAGTCCTCTATTTGAAAGGCTGGCTATCAGGTCTTCTAGGCATAGGAACAGGCTGTCTTTTTGGGGGGCCGCCAAAAGTATATCGTCCATATAATGTAGTAAATATATGGAAGGCCACCTTTGTCTAATTGGGGCAACAGCCTGATCAACAAATTTTTGACAAAGGGTAGGGCTATTGGCCATGCCTTGTGGTAGTACTTTCCATTGATAACGGGGCATAGGGCCCTGAAAATTTATTTGGGGTATGCTGAAGGCAAAATGAGGCCTATCATCAGGGTGTAAGGGAATAGTGAAGAAACAGTCTTTGAGATCAATAACTATTTTAAAATAGCCAGAGGGAATTACTACAGGGGAGGGCAGACCCGGTTGAAGGGCCCCCATAGGGAACATTACTTTGTTAATAGCTCTCAGGTCTTGTAATAATCGCCATTTTCCTGATTTCTTTTTTATGACAAAAATTGGGGTATTCCATGGGGAGGTGGTTGGTTCTATGTGACCTGCAGCAAGCTGCTCCTGCACTAGCGTCAGTGCTGCCTTGGCTTTTTCTTGTGTTAAAGGCCATTGATCAACCCATACGTGAACACTTGTTTTCCAGGAAATTTTTCTGCATGGGGTGCAGGTATGTCAATGGCCATTAGGAAAAAGGCGGAGGGGGAGGGATACCCAGCCCCGACTGATCTGTTCTTTGAACGACTGTAAGGGGATCTCTAATTCCTTGAGGTTTTTTTTCCTAATCCTCTTCCCGGGAGAAAACCTTGATTTAACATCTGCCGGGTAACTTTTTCATTGGGGCTGCACATAATAACATTCATTTGAGAGAGAATATCACGACCCCAGAGATTAACTGGCAGCCCAGGGATAACAAATGGAGTAACAGAGCCAATATTGCCTTCTTCATCTGACCAAGTAAGAGCCTGGGAGCTGATTTTGGGATCAGTGGACTGACCTATGCCTTTTAAATGGGTGTGAGAGGCCGTTAAGGGCCAAGTGTGTGGCCAGTCTTTTTCAGAAATGACTGTGGCATCAGCCCCTGTGTCTATAATACCAGTAAAAGGTTTGCCATTTAAAAATAGTTTTAAGGAGGGGCGGTCAAGAGAAACCTGTTGGACCCAATATGCGTCTGAAGACCCAGGGGGGTCATTGAGACGGGACTGTTTATGGAAATTGTTATTAAGATGTTGTAAGGGAAGTAATATTAACTGTGCTAATCGCTCACCGGGTGGAATGACCTGTGTGCCTTCCTGAGAGGAGGCAATAATTTTAATTTCTCCGGTGAAGTCATTATCAACAACTCCAGGGATCAAATGCAAACCTCGGAGGGTGGAACTAGCTCTTCCTAGTATGAGGCCAAACAAATTTGGGGGAAGAGGACCAAAAACTCCAGTATTTATGGTCTGTGGGCCTGTATCAGGGGTTAATCTTGTGCGGGAGGTGGCACAGAGGTCCAGTCCTGCGCTGCAAGCGGTGGCTCTCCAGAGACTAGAGACTGACCTGCGAAGGCATTGGGAATTGACTGGGGAGGGGGAAGCGGCTGGAGCGGCTGCTGAAGTGGTTGGGCTGAAGCCCGAGGGACAAACCTTGTAGCCCCAGGGTTTGTCCTTTGTGTGGGGGCCAGGGGCCGGCCCCGCAGGAAGTTTCCCGATGGTCGGGGGTTTAAGAATTGGCCCTGGATGTTAGTTTTTGATTTGCATTCAGAAGCCCAGTGTCTGCCTTTTTGGCAACGTGGACAAACTGTTGCCAGTAGAGGGCGCTCTGACACAGGAGATTGAATTTGGGCAGTAGCCGTGCATTCTCTCATAAAATGACCAGGCTGTTTGCAGTTAAAGCAAGTCCTATTATGTTGGCCGGCACCTGCAGCAAAATTATCATTACGAAGGGCGACCCCGATGGCGAGCCCAAGAGCATGCGTAGTGCCGATGCCAGAGCAAAGCTTAACATAATCAGCAAGAGTGCCATGCCTGTAAGGACGGATGGCATCTTGACAAGCGGGGTTAGCATTTTCAAAAGCCAAATGTTTAACAAAAGGATTATCAGTTTCTTCACCTCCGAAAAGCCTTTCTGCTGCCTCAATTAGGCGGCTGATAAAATCACTATAGGGCTCTTCTGGGCCT
This sequence comes from Erinaceus europaeus, assembly GCF_950295315.1. Classification (NCBI taxonomy): domain Eukaryota; kingdom Metazoa; phylum Chordata; class Mammalia; order Eulipotyphla; family Erinaceidae; genus Erinaceus; species Erinaceus europaeus. The sequence continues at coordinate 88,248 of NW_026647938.1, forward strand.
TGTCTAATTTTTGCCAAGGAAGTGGTGGTTGATCCCTTAGGGGGAAGAAGTTTCCATGCTTTTAGGCCAGCCTGCTGTATCTGGGTGAGCAAGCCGGGTGGGAAACGGGCTTGAGCTTCATTGGAATTATAAGGGCTCTCACCAACAAGTTTTTTAAGGGTCCAAGTTTTTGAGGAGTCTTTTCTCTCATTGCGCTGAGCCATGTCCCTACAGTTTTCTATGAATTCAATTCTCCAGGAGACATAGTCTCCTCCACTAAGAGCAGCACGAGCCAGCCTATTCCAATCATTAGGAGTAAGCCATTTATCACTAAATCCTTCTAACAAGTTTATAGTAAAGGGAGCAGTCGGTCCATAGTTAGCAACCGCCGCTTTTAGTTTTTCTAAGTACTTAAGATTTAGATTTTTGTATCTCTGAGAACCATTACCATGATGATTTAAGTTTTTATGTCTTTGAGAACAATTATCATCATTATCATCATCTGAATTTGATTGGGCTTTGTCATCTTCAGTTTTAAAGGGTGCGGGGGGTTCTGGAAGATTATCATCACTATCATCATCTGAACCTGGAGGGTCTTCAGGATTTTCTATTTGTATAGAGTCCTCATTTTCAGGATCAGTTTGAGCCTGGCTCTGAGTAACAGGGAAAGCCAAAATTGGTTTAGATTTGGATGGTTTAGTTTTAGTTTTAGTTTTAAGGATTGGGTTTTTAGGTGAGGCTAAAAATGTAAGTTCTTCTGTAACTGCAGCTATTTCTTTCATTAATTGAAGCTGCTCTCTCCGGTCAGCAAGGACCTTGCGGAGAGTGGAAATTCCTGTAAGGGATCCTGAGCGTGCCCTCCTGATGGAGGGGTTATCAAGGAGAGGGTCAGGCTGGAGAGTGGAAGCATGGATATAGGGAGGGGGATTAAAGGGAGGAGGATACCAATCAGGATTGTGATATTTGGCAGCCTCTTTTTCTATCAAAGCCTCATCCTCCGCGGGAAGTGCTTCAGGAGAGGGGGGGCTTTGTGGGAGGTTTTGTAAAACTGGATAGAAGCGGGGGAAGAATGCTGGGTTTCATTCTCAAGTGAATTAGCAATAGGAGGGTCAATGGAGGGAACTTTAGTAAGTGCAGTGGGACCTGTAGGGAGGGGAATAGGGCTTTTACTTTCATCAGGTGCTGGGAGGCTTTTATTTTGACTGGGTACTGGGGGATCAAGATCAATAACCTCAGAAGGGCATGGAGATGGGGTCTTTGTCCTGGACGGTGGACGAGAAAGTTGCCGGAGGACCTTTTCACCCTCTGTAATAAGGTTTTTAATATCAGGGTGATTATTATAGATTTTTAAGATATCATTAATTAAATTCCAGTAACAAAAGGCAGAAACAGGTACACGTTCAGGACCAAAAGACTGATAGTAATCATTAAGACAGTCACCAATTCTCATCCAACGTTTCTCATGTATAGTGCCTTCCTGGGGGAACCAGGGGCAAATATTTCCAATATAATCTAAAAACTTCTTTAATTCTTTCTTTTTAACCCTAGTTCCTCGTGTCTTGAGTGACTCCTTGAGTCCTTTAATGAATAAATCTTGTTTGCTAAATTCATGTCCCATGGTTTTGCTTACCTCAGCCGCTGTGAACACTCTCCTCCAGATGCGTCTCACGGTCGGGTATCTCCATGGTGATCTCTGCGAGTCTTTGCGTTACCCCCTTGGCCGTGGTGACTCAGTGAATTCGGGTAGGCCTACCCCCTCGATCAGCGAGTTTCTAGGTCCAGAAGGCTTCTTTGCCCCACGCTCGGGTGCCAGAATGCCCCGGCCAGCAGGGCGGTGAGCAGGGGCTAGGAACCCAATGAGACCTGAAATGATAGGAACAAGAGACACGAAGAACGAAAGCAAGACAGGTTTCTGATCAAGCTCTAAATTTTATTGTGAACACAGGCATTATAAGGCTTTGGGGAAGGAGGGGGAAGTGCTGGAAGAGGAGGAGGGGGAGCAATCTTCAAAGGTGGAATGTTCCTTGCAACATACAATGGATGAAATCATGTTTGCTACCACAACTATGTGTTGCGTCACTGTTTCTGATAAATGGTCTACCTGAGGGGAAAATGACCTGCCCAGGGGGAAATGAAACTTGTCTCGAGGGCTTCCATTGTTTCAAATCTTATCATCTATCAGGCAGAGAAATGGCTCCTGGCAGCTGCCTTCTCAGTTCCCCACTGTACTACGCCATATTCATGATATTAAATAATCCAAAGGGCAAAGAAAGGAAAACGTCAACACCAGGAAGACCGATTTCACGATACATGCACTGACTTCCAGTAAGGGCCCAGTGAAGAAGGCACGTAGAGACAGTCAGAGAGATAGATTGACAGTGACAGAAAAGGACAGAAATTCTGGACCTGTGTTTATCAGTGCCAGAGCACTGAAGGCAAATCCTCCATGCGCATGCATACTTCATACAAGTGGCATTGTTATTTTATGTTTGTGAGGAAAGGTTACACTTAGATCATCTAGGTCGTAGCCCACTCTGAGAAGCAACACTTGGCCTGCAGCCCACTCTGCAAAACTGCCCTTGCCTCTCCAAATTGGAAGTAATTTTAGTAATGCTCCAGCCAAATGCAGGCTAGCGTAGTTCATCTCGCTGGTCCAGCCTCAGTCTGCCCTGTGTGCGGGAACTGCACTATGTCTATTTCTTCATTGATTTACAGTTTAGGGATAGGACTTGGTGGACAAAAAGAACAAGAGGGAATAGATGATTTGGCAGCTGTAGTTTTTGCTGAGAGATATTTGTAGAGTGACAAGAGGTAAACGAATGGCTCTGTGAGATGACTCTCATTACTGTGGCTCAGAAGGGCCAGGTGTATCCGCATTACTACCTGAATCCAGAGCTGTGCAGGTCTCTAGCTAAAATATATTTTTGACCTCTACATCATATATATATATATATATATATATATATATATAGAGAGAGAGAGAGAGAGAGAGAGAGAGAGAGAGAGGGCAAGACACTGATGTAGTCATTTTCTACAATGGATGCTATATGACATTCAGACAATTGATTGCTAAATCCTGGAGAGAAACGGAGCATCAGGAAAAGAATTGTCCAAAAGAGTAAAATCCCCAAATCATTAGCTATATGCAGCTCCAACAGGACCGAGCGAAAAAGGCTCCAGAAGGAACTCATCCAGGAGACTCTCTACAGAGACAGGCACCACAAGTTTCCTACTCTGGCAATACACACAGGGAAGCTGCTCGTTCCCAGTGCAAGCCTCAGGGCAAAAACCTCTCCCTCTTCAGTGTCTTTACATCTGAAAAGAAGAAAAGTGACCAAGGGCCAAGGAGAGCTACAATGGTGTCAACATTGAGCTGTACATCAGAATGTGCCAAGTGTTTTGCACAAAATCACCTGTGCCACAGTGAATCTGTTGTTGTCTCTCTCTCCCTCTCTCTCTCTCACACACACACACACAAACACACACAAACAAACACTCTCACATTTACACACACACACACATCGACAGCTGCACAGGCACAAACGGAGTTATACACATGCACACTGCACAGCTTCTGCAAGGCAGGGCCTTGGGCTGAACCCTGCTTCGCACTTCCTGGAAGCACGCCCAGGCTTTTAAGTCCAGCTCTGAGCTCCCATTTTCGGGCTTACTTCAGAAGGCCCGCAGACAGGGCACCAGCCATGCTCTGATAGGCCAGAGGCTTAGGCCTCGCCCAGAAACCCTGCCAGCAATGTCATTGGACAGTGTGCTACTACACGCCAAGGAGTATCAAGGCCCCTCGTCAGTGATTGGCCAGCAAACTTGAGCACCGCCCACACGATTCTGCAGCACTCTCATTGGGCAGCCTTTGGAAGGCCCGCCCACCAGCCACTTCTGCTGGAAAGCGATGAGAATTCAAAAACCTCCTACACTGTGTTCATTGATGACAGGTCCAAACCTGGCTTGTAGAGATTGTAAAGCCGCAGCTCTCATGCCCACAGACCCCAGACAGCCCCAGCCTTCACCATATGCAGTACTACCAGACCTGACAGTAATGTGTGTGTGTCTGTGTCTGTCTGTCTGTCTGTGTCTGAGTGTGCTCAGAGTTCACCTATAGTAGTCTCAGAGCATGGGTTGGAAGGTATCCAGCCTCACCTGCAACTTATGTACAGAGAACCTAGCTGGTCAAGGCAAGCCAGCTAGCCCAGATTCTGGCTAAGCAAGAATTAACATGCACAGGGACTCTCATGTCTCCCTCTCCTGAGTTCCCGATTCAATCTCATGCCTCACTATCATCCAAACACTGCCAACGAGGTAAGCTGGGGCACCCCTCAGAATTCAGGGGCAGGAGCCTGTCCAGTCACGTTTTGCTGCCTACTCAGCCTCCAGGCTCTCAATCCACTGCTCAGGGCAGCAGATTACAAGCCCAGAATGAACCTAGAAAGAGCTGTGTTTCAACATAGATGGGAACAGTGTTTAACAAAACAATAGTGGATGAACCCGGCCCCTCAAACCTACCCTTTGGGTCCGGCTAAGGCAATTTATCCTGTGGCCTCACAATCCCTGATCATGGTGTTCTGGTCTCCACACATCACACTTAGATAGATTCCCATTAGTAGGCATGCATGAGTGTCCCATATATGTATATGGATGTATATCTTTATTATAAAGTCTGAGAGATACTGCCATGGATATGAAGAGAAAGAATATGGCTTGTGTCAGAGAGACTTACAAAACTGAGGATCCAATAGCCTAGGTAAAATCACCAAAAAAAACAAGCCAGAGCTCAGCAGTGCTCTGGCAATTCTCTTTGTATATCTGGGCCTTCAATAAAATAAGGATATAAGTAAAATATTACTGAGTGCAGAAAGAGTGAGTGAGAGCCTGTGAGAGACAGAGACTGAGAAGGAGAGAAAAGAAATAGAGGAGTTGGAAATAGACCAGAAGTCAAAAACCCCCTAGACTGTGTTCATTCATGACAGGTTCAAACCTGGGTTGTAGAGATTGTAAGGCAGCAGTTCTAATGCCCACAGACCCCAGACAACCCAAGCCTTCACCATATGTGTGTAGTATTTGCCCCAGGAAATGTATTGTGCATCAAAAGTTCCCTTCAATTATAAGAGAAATTATATCAAGCAGAAGAAATGACCCTCATGTGATACCTTACTAAATAAATAAATATGCAAATAAATGGTTATGATTTAGGAGGACTTGAAAAAAATTAATGAAAACAAAAACCACAAGAAGACCTGATTACAGCAGAAACATAGAAACCATCTGCTGAGAAACAGAGGGCTGCTTCAAAAGTTCCCTAACACTTCAGGGTCCAAGGAAATTAAGATTTCCAGAAAAAGAAAACAAACACATATGTATTAAAGCTTACACTAGAAAAAGAAGGGAAGTTCTGGGCTATGATAATTACAATAAGAATGCTGATAGAAACACGATTAGAAATGCTACTGGAAGGTTCTATATTTAATATTTGTATTGAAAGCTGCTCAAAAAATATGGCCAATTATTTCTGAAAAACCAGGCTGTTATAAATGTGGTAATTCTGAATTAAGGTCAAATACATAGGTCGACAATTCAAAAAATGAAAAATATATAAATATATAAGTATATATATATATATATATATATATATATATATATATATATGTATGTATCTCTTTATTATAAACTCTCAGTGATAGTGGCATGGAAATGAGGAGACAGAAAATGGCTTGTGTCAGAAAGACGTACAAACTGAAGCTCCAGAAGCTTAGGTGAAATCGCCAACACAACAAACCAGAGCTCAGCAGTGCTCTGGTAACTCTCTTTGTATATCTGGGCCTGTCAGTAAAAAAAGTATATAAGTAAAATATAAATGAGTGAAGACAGAGTGTATGAGAGCATGTGAGAGTTAGAGACAGAGAAGGTGAGAAGAGAAATACATGAATTGGAAAGAGACCAGAATTCAAAAACCTCCTACACTGTGTTCATTGATGACAGGTTCAGCTGGCTTGTAGAGATTGTAAGACAGCAGCTCTCATGCTCACAGACCCCAGACAGCCCCAGCCTTCACCATATGCTGTACTACCAGACCTGACAGTAATGTGTGTGTGTCTGTGTCTGTCTGTCTGTCTGTGTCTGAGTGTGCTCAGAGATCACCTATAGTAGTCTCAGAGCATGGGTGGCCAGGTAGCCAGCCTCACCTGCACCTTATGTACAGAGAACCTAGCTGGTTACCGAAAGCCAGCTAGCTCAGATTCTGGCTAAGCAAGAATGCATATGCAAAGGGACTCTCATGTCTAAATCTCCTGAGTTCCCTATTCAATCTCATGCCTCACTATCATCCAAACACTGCCAACGGGGGAAGCTGGGGCACCCCTCAGAATTCAGGGGCAGGACCCTGTCCAGTCACGTTTGGCTGCATACTCAGCCTCCAGGCTCCCAGTCCACTTCTCAGGGCAGCAGATTACAAGCCCAGAAAGAACCGAGAAAGAGTTCCAACATAGATGGGAACTTTGTTTGACCAAACAATAGTGGATGAACCCGGCCTCTGACACCTCCCATTTGGGTCCAGCTAAGGCAATTGCTCCTGTGGACTCACCATCCCTGATCATGGTGTCCTGGTGTACATACATCATACTCAGAGAGATTCCCAGAAGTAGGAATCCATAGTGTCCCATCTAAAGTCGCTCTGCTTGCACGTAGCACAAACTCCCCGGGCCCTTGTTATGGAGAGACAAAAGGAAGATGGATGCCTCCATTGTCTGAATTAGGAGTTTCCAGTGGAGATCACAGCCCCGCCCCTCACCTGAGGGCCTGGCTGCTGCTAATAAAGGCAACTGGAAACACCTGTTACCACTTGGGGCCTGAGGACATACTCAGGAATCCCTCCAGGAGCTAGCAGATTGGCAGACCTCCTGACCCCAGGATAGCTGTGCTCCTAGTTGGGAGGGCCTTCTGGCCAGAGGTGAGAATATTCCCTAGATACAAGAAGGAACTTCAGGTTTCAAAAGGATTTGAAACCGCAGGAAGAACTTGTAAAAGACTTTTCACAGCCATCAAAACACCCTCTTTCAGAACCCTGGAAGGTTCCGTTTTGCGTGGAAAATCTGGACACTGGTGTGACCATCAGTACCACAGATCCTATACATTCGGCCCAATAGAGGGAAAGCACAATGTGTGTGCCAGGGGGATAGAGTTTCACTTCTCTTGACCTGGGCTCTCATGGAATAAGGACAAGGAGGTGGTGCAGGAAATTGAGGAGGTCTGCGTTTAGGCTGAGTGTCACCCTCAGGGCCCTGGAGAATGGGAGTCAAGCACAGATGGCCTAGACAGCTGCAGCTGGAGATGGACATATGCCTGTTACCTGCAGCAGGATCCCTGTCTCCTAGTTCCCCAATGTACTACGCCATATGCAGGAGACTGAATAATCCAAAGGGCAAAGAAAGGAAAATTTCAACACCAGGAAGTCCGAGATCACGATGCATGCCCTGACTTCCAATAAGGGCCCAGAGAAGAAAGCACGTAGAGACAGTCAGAGAGACAGAATGACAGTGAGAGAAACGGACTGAAATTCTGGCCCTTTATTGATCAGTGCCAGAGCACTGAAGACAAACCCTCCATGCCCATGCATACTTCTAACAAGTGGCATTGTTATTTTATGTTTGTGTGGAAAGGTTACACTTAGAACATCTAGGTCTTAGCCCACTCTGAGAAGCAACACTTGGCCTGCAGCCCACTCTCCAAAACTGCCCTCGCCTCTCCAAATTGGAAGTAGTCTTAGTGATGCTCCAGCCTAGATGCAGGCTGGCGTATTGCATCTCCCTGGTCCAGTCTCAGACTGTGTGCAGGGAACTGCACTATGTCTATTCTTTGATTTACAGTTTTGCGATAGGACTCGGTGGACAAAAAGAGCAAGAGGGAAGTAGATGATTTGGCAGCAGTAGTTTGTGCTGAGAGAGATTTGTACAGTGATAAGAGGTATACTAATGGCTCTGTGAAATGTCTCTCATGACTGTGGCTCAGAAGGGCCAGGTGTATTCGCATTACTACCCTAATCCAGAGCTGTGCAGGTCTAGCTAAAAAAATATTTTCAGATCTCTACAGGTTACATATATATATGAATATATATATATGTATATATATGTATATATATGTGTATATATATATATATATATATATATATATATATAGAGAGAGAGAGAGAGAGAGAGACACTGATGTAGTGGTATTCTACAATGGATTTGATATGACATTCAGACAATTGATTGCTAAAACCTGGGGGAAAACTGTGCATTGGGAAAAGAATTGTCCAAAGGAGTAAAATCTCATTATCATTAGCTATATGCACCTCCAATGGGACAGAGCGAAAAAGGCTTGAGAAGGAACTCATCAAGGAGACTCTGTACATGGACAGGAACCACAAGTTTCCTAGTTTGGCAACAGACACAGTGCATCTGGTAATTCCCAGTGCAAGCCTCGGCAAAAATCTCTCCCTATTCAGTGTTTTTACATCTGAAAAGAAGCAAAGTGACCAAGGACAAAAGAGCTACAATGGTGTCAATATAGAGCTATAAATCAGAATGTACCAAGTGTTTTGCAGAAAAATCACTTTATTATAAACTGTGAGTGATACTGGCATGAAAATGAGGAGACAGAATATGGCTTGTGTCAGAAAGACTTCCAAACTGAGGCTCCAGTAGCCTAGGTGAAATCGCCAACACAACAAGCCAGAGCTCAGAAGTGCTCTGGTAACTCTCTTTGTATATCTGGGCCTGTCAGTAAAATAAGTATAAAAGTAAAATATTAATGATTGAAGACAGAGTGTGTGAGAGCATGTGAGAGTTAGAGACAGAGAAGGCTAGAAGAGAAATAGATGAGTTGGAAAGAGACCAGAATTAAAAACCTCCTACACTGTGTTCATTGATGACAGGTTCAAACCTGGCTTGTAGAGATTGTAAGGCAGCAGATCTCATGCCCTCAGACCCCAGACAGCCCCAGCCTTCACCATATGCTGTACTACCAGACCTGACAGTAATGTGTGTGTGTGTCTGTCTGTCTGTCTATCTCTGTGTGTCTGTGTGTGTCTGTGTGTGTCTTTGTGTGCTCAGAACTCACCTATAGTAGTCTAAGAGCATGTTTGGCAAGGTAGCCAGCCTCACCTGCAACTTATGTACAGAGAACCTAGCTGGTTAGGGAAAGCCAGCTAGACCAGATTCTGGCTAAGCAAGAATGGATATGCAAAGGGACTCTCATGTCTCGCTCTCCTGAGTTCCTGATTCAATCTCATGCCTCACTATCATCGAAACACTGCCAATGGGGGATGCTGGGGCACCCCTCAGAATTCAGGGACAGGACGCTGTCCAGTCACGTTTGGCTTCATACTCAGCTTCCCGGCTCCCAGTCCACTTTTCAGTGGACAGCAGATTACAAGCCCAGAAAGAACCCAGAAAGAGCTATGTCAACATAGATGGGAACTGTGTTTGACTAAACAATAGTGGATGTATCCGGCCCCTTACACCTCTCCTTTGGGTCCTGCTAAGGCTATCACTCCTGTGGCCTCACAATCCCGGATCACGGTGTCCTGGTGTCCACAGATCACACTCAGAAAGATTCCCAGAAGTAGGCATCCATGAGTGTCCCATACAAAGTCGCTCTGCTTGCAGGAAGCACAAACTCCCCGGGCTCTTGCTATGGAGAGACAAAAGGAAGATGGATGCCTCCATTGGCTGAATTAGGAGCTTACAGTGGAGATCACAGCCCCGCCCCTCACCTGAGGGCCTGGCTGCTGCTAATAAAAGAATTGGAAACACCTGTTACCACTTGGGACCTGAGGACATACTCAGGAATCCCTCCCGGATCTAGCAGGCTGGCAGACCTCCTGAGCCCAGGATAGCTGTACTCCTAGTTGGGAGGGCATTCTGCCAGAGGTGAGAATATTCCCTAGATACAAGAACGAACCTCAGGTTTCAAAAGGATTTGAAACCCCATGAGGCACTTGGAAAAGACATTTCACAGCCATCAAAAAACCATCTTTCTGAACCCTGTAAGCTTCCGTTTTGCATGGAAAATCTGGACACTTGTGTGGCCATCAGTAGCACAGATACTTTACATTCAGCCCAATAGAGGGAAAGCACAATGTGTGTGCCAGGGGGATAGAGTTTCAATTCTCTTGACCTGGGCTCTCATGGAATAAGGACAAGGATGCGGTGCAGGAAATTGAGGAGTGCTACATTTAGGCTGAGTGTCAGCCTCAGGGCCCAGGAGAATGTTAGTCAAGCACAGAGGGCCTGGACAACTGCAGTCTAGATGGACATATGCCTGTTACCTGCAGCAGGATCGCTGTCTCCTCATTCCTCAATGTACTACGCCATATGCAGGAGACTGAATAATCCAAAGGGCAAAGAAAGGAAAATTTCAACACCAGGAAGTCGGAGTTCACGATCCATGCACTGAATTCCATAAGGGCCCAGTGAAGAAGGCACGTAGAGACAGTCAGAGAGACAGGATGACAGAGACAGTAAAGGACTGAAATTCTGGCCATATGTTGATCAGTGCCAGAGCACTGAAGGCAAACCCTCCATGCCCATGCATACTTCTTACAAGTGGCATTGTTATTTTATGTTTGTGAGGAAAGGTTACACTTAGAACATCTAGGTCTTAGCCCACTCTGAGAAGCAACACTTGGCCTGCAGCCCACTCTCCAAAACTGCCCTCGCCTCTCCAATTTGGAAGTAGTCTTAGTGATGCTCCAGCGAAGATGCAGGCTGGCATATTGCATCTCCCTGGTCCAGCATCAGACTGTCCTGTGTGCAGGGAACAGCACTATGTCTATTTCTTTTTGATTTACAGTTTTGGGATAGAACTTGGTGGACAAAAAGAGCAAGAGGGAAGTAGGTGATTTGGCAGCTGTAGTTTGTGCTGAGAGAGATTTGTAGAGTGATAAGAGGTATACGAATGGCACTGTGAGATGCCTCTCATGACTGTGGCTCAGAAGGGCCAGGTGTATCCGCATTACTACCCTAATCCAGAGCTGTGCAAGTCTGTAGCTAAAAAATATTTTCAGATATCTACATGTTATATATATATATATATATATATATATATATATATATATATATATATATATAGAGAGAGAGAGAGAGAGAGAGAGAGAGACACTGATGTAGTCATTTTCTACAATGGATTCGATATGACATTCAGATAATTGATTGCTAAAACTTGGAGAGAAACTGTGCATCAGGAAAAGAATTGTCCAAAGGAGTATAATCTCAAAATCCTTAGCTATATGCAGCTCCCACGGGACAGAGCGAAAAAGTCTTGAGAAGGAACTCATCAAGGAGACTCTCCACATGGACAGGAACCACAAGTTTCCTAGTCTGTCAACAGACACAGTCCATCTGGTAATTCCCAGTGCAAGCATCAGGGCAAAAACCTCTCCCTCTTCAGTGTTTTTTCATCTGAATAGAAGAAAAGTGACCAAGGGCCAAAGATAGCTGTAATGGTGTCAATATTTAGCTGTAAATCAGAATGTACCAAGTGTTTTGTGTGTCAATATTGAGCTGTAAATCAGAATGTACCAAGTGTTTTGCAAAAAAATCACATTATTATAAACTCTGAGTGATACTTTCATGGAAATGAGGAGACAGAATATGGCTTGTGTCAGAAAGACTTCCAAACTGAGGCTCCAGTAGCCAAGGTGAAATCGCCAACACAACAAGCCAGAGCTCAGCAGTGCTCTGGTAACTCTCTTTGTATATCTGGGTCTGTCAGTAAAATGAGTATATAAGAAAAATATTAATGATTGAGGACAGAGTATGTGAGAGCATGTGAGAGTTAGAGATAAAGAAGGCGAGAAGAGAAATAGATGAGCTGGAAAGAGACCAGAATTCAAAAACCTCCTACACTGTGTTCATTGATGACAGGTTCAAACGTGGCTTGTAGAGATTGTAAGGCAGCAGCTCTCATGCCCACAGACCCCATACAATCCCAGCCTTCACCATATGCTGTACTACCAGACCTGACAGTAATGTGTGTGTGTGTGTGTGTGTGTGTGTGTGTGTGTGTGTGTGTGTGTCGGTCGCTCTGTGTGTGTCTGTGTGTGTTCAGAGCTCACCTGTAGTAGTCTCAGAGCATGGGTGTCAAGGTAGCCAACCCCAACTGCAACTTATGTACAGAGAACCTAGCTGGTCAGGGCAAGCCTTCTAGCCCAGATTCTGGCTAAGGAAGAATGCCAGAGAATTTGTGGAAGCCCAGGACCCCATTTTGAGCCCCTGGTCACCACTTATCCAGCTAGGGAAATGCTGGGCTACTGGCAAATCAGAGCTGCAGCTGTCTCTGTGTCTCTCTTCCTGCTTGGGCCCTGCTCTCTCAATTTATGACTGTTTCCTTCTCCTCAATAAGAAAGTTACAAGTGATGTACAGGGAAAAATACAGGGAACATGGGAAAAATTACTCCCCTTGCCCACTATTACATGTAACTGTTGACTGTAAACCAATCATCCCCCAAGAAAGAACAGAATAAATATTTGGGAGGTTAGAAATATTGTAGGTTAAATAGTTAGCATTCTCTAGATCCATGCAATACTAATCCATTGTGCATTGGATATCACTGTCAAAAACAGTGCAGTAGTAGTTGTAGTAGTGTGTAGTATCATCAAAAGGAAATGTATTGTGTGTCAGAAGTTCCCTTCAAATATAAGAGAAAAGCTATCAGGCAGAAGAAAGGACCCCTCATGTGATATTGGATTAAATAAATAAATAAATATGCAAATAAATGGGGATGATCTAGGAGGATTTGAAAAAAATAAAAACAAAGAACACAGGAAGACCTGATTACAGCAGAAATATAGAAAACATCTGCTGAGAAACAGAGGGCTGCTTCAAAAATTCCCTGGCACTTCAGGATCCAGGGAAATTAAGAATTCCCGAGAATGAAAAGAAAGGCATACGTATTGAAGCTTACACTAGAAAATGGAGGCAAGTTCTGTGCTGTGATAATTACAATAAGGATACTGATAGAAAGGCTATTGGAAATGCTCCTGGTAGGTTTCTAATTTAAAATTGTAGTGAATCCTGCTCCAACTATGTAACCAATTATTTATGAATAAGGAGGCTGTTATAAATGCGGTAATTCTGCGTTAAGATCAAATAAAAAAGTCAACAATTCTAAAAATAACTGATATATATGTATATATATGTACATATATGTATGTGTATCTTTATTATCAAGTATGAGGGATGCTGACATGGCTATGAGGACACAGAGTATGGCTTGTGCCAGAGAGACTTACAAAGCTGATGCTACAGAAACCTACGTGAAATCACCAACAAAACAAGCCAGAGTTCAGCAGTGCCCTGGTGACTCTCTTTGTATATCAGGACCTGTCAGTAAAATAAGTATATAAGTAAAATATTAATGAGTGCAGACAGAGTGAGTGAGAGCCTGTGAGAGCCAGAGACAGAGGAGGCAAGAAGAGAAATAGAAGAGTGGGAAAGAGGCCAGAAGTCAAAAACCTCCCACACTGTGTTCATACATGACAGGTTCAAACCTGGGTTGTAGAGATTGTAAGGCAGCAGTCTCACATCCACAGACCCCAGACCACCCTGGCCTTCACCATATGTGTATAGTATTTACCACACGAAATGTATTGTGAGTGTAAACTTCCCTTCAATTATAAGAGAAAAATCTCTCAAGCAGAAGAAATGACCCCTCATGTAATATAGGACTAAATAAATAAATAAATATGCTAATAAATGGGGATGATCTAGGAAGATTTGAAAAATGAAAAATAAAAACAAAAAGCACAAGAAGACCTGATTACAGCAGAAAATGGAAACCATCTGCTGAGAAACAGAGGGCTGCTTCAAAAATTCCGAGACACTTCAGAGTCCAGGGAAATTAAGATTTCAGTAGAATGAAAAGAAACTCATATGAACTGAAGCTGACACTAGAGCAAGGAGGCAAGTTCTGTACTATGATAATTACAATAAAGATGCTGATAGAAATGCTATTAGAAATGCTACTGGAAGGTTTTATTATTTCTAATTGTATTGAATCCTGCTCCAACTAGGTGGACAATTATTAATGAAAAAGGAAGCTGCTATAAATGTGTTAATTCTGATAAAGTTCAATTACATAGGTCGACAATTATATAAATGATATATATATAATAAACATATATATATATTATATATATATATATAATAAACATATATATATATATGTTTATTATAGAGTCTGAGATATACTGCCATGGAAATGAGGAGACAGAATAAGGCTTGTGTCAGAGAGACTTACAAAGCTGTGGCTCCTGTAGCCTAGGTGATATCACCAACAAAACAAGCCAGAGCTCAACAGTGCTCTGGTAACTCTCTTTGTATACCTGGGCCTGTCAGTAAAATAAGTATATAAGTAAAATATCAATCAGTGAAGACGGAGTGTGTGAGAGCATGTGAGAGTTAGAGACAGAGAAGGCAAGAAGAGAAATAGATGAGTTGGAAAGAGACCAGAAGACAAAAACCTCCTACACTGTGTTCATTGATGGCAGGTTCAAACCTGGCTTGTAGAGATTGTAAGGCAGAAGCTCTCATGCCCACAGAAACCAGACAGCTCCAGCCTTCACCATATGCTGTACTTACAGACCTGACAGTAATGTGTGTGTGTCTGTCTGTCTGTATGTGTGTTTGTGTGTGTGTGTGCACTCAGAGCCCACCTATAGTAGTCTCAGAACATGGGTGTCAAGGTAGCCAGACTCACGTGCAAATTATATACAGAGAACCTAGCTGTTCAGGGCAAGCCAGCTAGCCCAGATTCTGGCTAAGCAAGAATGCATATGCAAAGGTACTCTCATGTCTCCCTCTCTGGAGTTCCCGATTCAATCCAATCCCTCACTATCATCCAAAAACTGCCAACGGGGTAAGCTGGGGCACCCATCAGAACTCAGGGGAATGAGCCTGTCCAGTCACGTTTGGCTGCATACTCAGCCTCCAGACTCTCAGTCCACTGCTCAGGGCAGTAGATTACAAGCCCAGAAAGAGCTGTGTTTCAACATAGATGGGAACTGTGTTTGATCAAACAATAGTGGATGAACCTGGTCCATTACACCTACCCTTTGGGTCCGGCTAAAGCAATTGCTCCTGTGGCCTCACAATCCCTGATCATGGTGTCATGGGGTCCACAAATCAAACTAAGACAGATTCCCAGAAGTAGGCATGCATGAGTGTCCTATACAAAGTCGCTCTGCTTGCAGGAAGCGCAAACTCCCTGGGCCCCTGCTATGGAGAAACAAAAGGAAGATGGAAGCCTCCATTGGCTGAATTAGGAGCTTCCAGTGGAGATCACGGCCCAGCCACTCACATGAGGGCCAGGCTGCTGCTAATAAAGGCAATTGGAAACACCTGTTACCACTTGGGACCTGAGGAAATACTCAGGAATCCCTCCAGGAGCTAGCAGGCTGGCAGACCTCCTGACCCCAGGATAGCTGTGCTCCTAGTTGGGAGGGCCTTCGGGCCAGAGGTCAGAATATTCCCTAGATACAAGACCAAACTTCAGGTTACAAAAGGATTTGAAACCCCAGGAGGCACTTGGAAAAGACATTTCACAGCCATCAAAACACCCTCTTTCTGAACCCTGGAATCTTCCGTTTTGCGTGGAAAATCAGGACACTGGTGTGGCCATCAGTACCACAGATCCTTTACATTAGGCCCAATAGAGGGAAAGCACAATGTGTGTGCCAGGGGGATAGAGTTTCACTTCTCTTTACCTGGGCTCTCATGGAATAAGGACAAGGATGCAGTGCAGTAAATTGAGGAGGGTTGCATTTAGGCTGAGTGTCAGCCTCAGGTCCCTGGGGAATGGGAGTCAAGCACAGAGGGCCTGGACAGCTGCAGCTGGAGATGGACATATGACTGTTACCTGCAGCAGGAACGCTGTTTCCTCAGTTCCCCTCTGTACTACGCAATATGCACGAGATTAAGTAATCCAAAGGGCAAAGAATGCAAAATTTCAACACCAGGAAGTCCGAGTTCACGATGCATGCACTGACTTCCACGAAGGGTCCAGGGAAGAAGGCACGCAGAGACAGAGAGACAGAATGACACTGACGGAAAAGGACAGAAAATCTGGCCCTGTGTTGATCAGTGCCAGAGCACTGAAGACAAACCCTCCATGCCCATGCATACTTCTTACAAGGGGCATTGTTATTTTATGTTTGTGTTGAAAGGTTACACTTAGAACATCTAGTTCTTAGCCCACTCTGAGAAGGAACACATGGCCTGCAGCCCACTCTCCAAAACTGCCCTTGCCTCTCCAAATTGGAAGTAGTTTTAGTGATGCTCCAGCCAAGATGCAGGCTGGCGTATTCATCTCCCTGGTCCTGCCTCAGCTTGTCCTGTGTGCAGGGAACTGCGCTATGTCTTTTTCTTCATTGATTTACAGTTTTGGGATAGGACTCCGTGGGAAAAAAAACAGGGAAGTAGATGATTTGGCAGCTGTTGTTTGTGCTGAGAGAGATTTGTAGAGTGACAAGAGGTAAACAAATGGCTCTGTGAGATGTCTCTCATGACTGTGGCTCAGAAGTACCAGGTGTATCCGCATTACTACCTTAATCCAGAGCTGTGCAGGTCTCTAGCGAAAATATATTTTCAGACCTCTACAAGTTACATATATATATATATATATAAATATATATATATATATATGTATATGTATATGTATATATATATATATATATATATATATATAGAGAGAGAGAGAGAGAGAGAGAGAGAGGGCGCAAGACACTGATGTAGTCATTTTCTACAATGGATGCAATACGACATTCAGACAATTGATTGCTAAAACATGGAGAGAGACTGTGCATCAGGAAAAGAATTGTCCAAAGGAGTAAAATCTCCAAATCATTAGCTATATGCAGCTCCAACGGGACCTAGCAAAAAATGCTCCAGAAGGAACTCATCCAGGAGACTCTCCACATGGACAGACCACAAGTTTCCTAGCCTGGCAACACACACAGGGCAGCTGCTAGTTCCTTGTGCAAGCCTCAGGGCAAATACCTCTCCCTCTTCAGTGTCTTTACATCTGAAAAGAAGAAAAGTGAACAAGGGCCAAGGAGAGCTACAATGGTGACAGTATTGAGCGGTAAATCAGAATGTGCCAAGTGTTTTGCACAAAATCACCTGTGCCACAGTGATTCTGTTGTTCTCTCTCTCTCTCCCTCACACACACACACACACACACACACACACAAACACACACTCTCACAGTTACACACACGCACACATCCACAGAGGCACAGGTACAAATGGAGTTACACACATGCACACTGTACAGCTTCTGCAACGCAGGGGCCTGGGCTGAACCCTGCTTCGCACTTCCTGGAAGCAGGCCCAGCCTTTTAAGGCCAGCTCTGAGCTCCCATTGTCGAGCTTACTTCAGAAGGCCCCCAGACAGCGCACCAGCCATGTTCTGATATGCCAGTGGCCTAGGCCACGCCCAGAACCCCTGCCAACAATATCATTGGCCAGTGTGCTAAGACATGCCCAGGAATGTCAAGGCCCCTAGACAGTGATTGGCCATCAACCTTGAGCACAGCCCACACGGCCCTGAGCATGGTCATTGGGCAGTCTCTGGAAGGCCGACCCACCAGCCACTTCTGCTGGAAAGAGATAAGAATTCAAAAACATCCTACACTGTGTTCATTGATGATAGATTCAATCCTGGCTTGTAGAGATTGTAAGGCAGCAGCTCTCATGCCCACAGACCCCAGACAGCCCCAGACTTCAGCATATGCTGTACAACCAGACCTGACAGTAATGTGTGTGTGTGTGTGTGTGTCTGTGTGTGTTCAGAGATCACCTATAGTAGTCTCAGAACATGGGTGGCCAGGTAGCCAGCCTCAATTGCAACTTATGTACCGAGAACCTAGCTGGTCAGGGCAAGCCAGCAAGCCCATATTTTGGCTAAGCAAGAATGCAAATGCAAAGCGACCCTCATGTCTCCCTCTCCTGAGTTCCCGATTCAATACCATGCCTCACTATCATCCAAACACTGCCAATGGGGGAAGGTGGGGCACCCCTCAGAATTCAGGGGCAGGAGCCTGTCCAGTAAAGTTTGGCTGCCTACTCAGCCTCCAGACTCTCAGTCCACTGCTCAGGGCTGCAGATTACAAGCCCAGAATGAACCCAGAAAGAGCTGTGTTTCACCATTGATGGGAATGGTTTTTGACCAAACAATAGTGGATGAACCCAGCCCCTCACACCTACCCTTTGGGTCCGGCTAAGACAATTGCTCCTGTGGCCTCACAATCCCTGATCACGGTGTCCTGGTGTCCACACATCACACTCAGAGAGATTCCCAGAAGTAGGCATGCATGAGTGTCCCATACAAAGTCGCTCTGCTTGCAGGAAGCACAAACTCCCTGGGCCCTTGCTATGGAGAGACAAAAGGAAGATGGATGCCTCCATTGGCTGAATTAGGAGCTTCCAGGGGAGATCACAGCCCCTCCCATCACCTGAGGGCCTGGCTGCTGGTAATAAAGGCAATTGGGAACACATGTTACCACTTGGGGCCAGAGGACATACTCAGGAATCCCTCCAGGAGCTAGCAGGCTGGCAGACCTACTGAACCCGGGAAAGCTGTGCTCCTAGTTGGGAGGGCCTTCGGGCCAGATTGAGAATATTCTCTAGATAGAAGAACAAACTTCAGGTTTCAAAAGGATTTGAAACCCCAGGAGGCACTTGGAAAAGACATTTCACAGCCATCAAAACACCCTCTTTCTGAACACTGGAAGCTTCCGTTTTTCGTGGAAAATCTGAACACTGGTGTGGCCATCAGTACCACAGATCCTTTACATTAGGCCCAATAGAGGGAAAGCACAATGTGTGTGCCAGGGGGATAGAGTTTCACTTCTCTTGACCTGGGCTCTCATGGAATAAGGACAAGGATGCAGTGCAGGAAATTGAGGATAGCTGCATTTAGTGTGAGTGTCAGCCACAGGGCCCTGGTAATGGGAGTCAAGCACAGAGGGCCTGGACAGCTGCAGCTGGAGATGGACATATGCCTGTTACCTGCAGCAGGAACGCTGTCTCCTCAGTTCCCCTCTGTACTACCCCATATGCCGGAGACTAATTAATCCAAAGGGCAAAGAAAGCAAAATTTCAACACCAGGAAGTCCGAGTTCACGATGCATGCACTGACTTCCACGAAGGGTCCAGGGAAGAAGGCAAGCAGAGACAGTCAGAGAGATAGAATGACAATGACTGAAAAGGACAGAAATTGTGGCCCTGTGTTAATCAGTGCCAGAGCACTGAAGACAAACCCTCCATGCCCATGCATAGTTCTTAAAATTGGCATTGTTATTTTATGTTGTGAGGAAAGGTTACTCTTAGAACATCTAGGTCTTACAACACTTGGCCTGCAGCCCACTCTCCAAAACTGCCCTTGCCTCTCCAAATTGGAAGTAGTTTTAGTGATGCTCCAGCCAAGATGTAGGCTGGCGTATTTCATCTCCCTGGTCCTGCCTCAGCTTGTCCTGTGTGCAGGGAACTGCACTATGTCTATTTTTTCTTTGATTTACAGTTTTGGGATAGGACTCGGTGGATAAAAAGAGGAAGAGGGAAATAGATGATTGGCAGCTGTAGTTTGTGCTGAGAGAGATTTGTAGAGTGACAAGAGGTAAAAGAATGGCTCTGTGAGATGTCTCTCATGACTGTGGCACAGAAGGGCCAGGTGTATCCGCATTACTACCTGAATCCAGAGCTGTGCAGGTCTCTAGGAAAAATATATTTTCTGACCTCTACATGTTATATATATATATATATATATATATATATATATATATATATATATATATATGGAGAGAGAGAGAGAGAGCAAGACATTCATGTAGTTATTTTCTACAATGGATGCGACATGACATTCAGACAATTGATTGCTAAAACCTGGAGAGAAACTGTGCATCAGGAAAAGAAATGTCCAAAGGCGTAAAATCTCCAAATCAATAGCTATATGCAGCTCCAAAGGGACCTAGCAAAAAAGACTCGAGAAGGAACTCATCCAGGAGACTCTCCACATGGACAGGCACCACAAGTTTCCTAGTCTGGCAACATACAAGGCAGCTGCTAGTTCCCAGTGCAAGCCTCAGGGCAAAATCCTCTCCCTCTTCAGTGTCTTTACATCTGAAAAGAAGAAAAGTGACCAAGGGCCAAGGAGATCTACAATGGTGTCTATATTGAGCTGTAAATCAGAATGTACCAAGTGTTTTGCACAAAATCACCTGTTCCACAGTGATTCTGTTGTTTTCTCTCTCTCTCCCTCCCAAACACACACAAAAACACAAACACACACTCTCACAGTTACACACACGCACACATCCACAGAGGCAAAGGCACAAATGGAGTTATACACATGCGCACTGGACAGCTTCTGCAAGGCAGGGCCCTGGGCTGAACCCTGCTTCACAATTCTTGGAAGCACGCCCAGCCTTTAAGGCCAGCTCTGAGCTCCCATTTTCAGGCTTACTTCAGAAGGCCTGCAGACAGGGCACCAGCCATGCTCTGATATGCCAGAGTCCTAGGTCACGCCCAGAACCCCTGCCAGCAATATCATTGGCCAGTGTGCTAAGACACGCCCAGGAATGTCAAGGCCCCTAGACAGTGATTGGCCATCAACCTTGAGCACAGCCCACACGTCCCTGAGCATGCTCATTGGGCAGCCTCTGGCAGGCCCGCCCACCAGCCACTACTGCTGGAAAGAGATGAGAATTCAAAAACCTCCTACACTGTGTTCATTGATTACAGGTTCAAACCTGGCTTGTAGAGATTGTAAGGCAGCAGCTCTCATGCCCACAGACCCCAGACAGCCTCAGCCTTCACAATGTGCTGTACTACCAGACCTGACAGTAATGTGTGTGTGTGTGTGTGTGTGTGTGTGTGTCTGTCTGTCTGTCTGTCTGTCTGCCTGTGTCTGTGTGTGTTCAGAGATCACCTATAGTAGTCTCAGAGCATGGGTGGGAAGGTAGCCAGCCTCACCTGCAACTTATGTTCAGAAAACCTAGCTGGTCAGGGCAAGCTAGCTAGCCAAGATTCTGGCTAAGCAAGAATACATATGCAAAGCGAATCTCATGTCTAAATCTCCTGAGTTTCCTATTCAATCCCATGCCTCACTATCTATCATCCAAACACTGCCAACGGGGTAAGCTGGGGAAACCCCCAGAATTCAGGAGCATGACCCTGTCCAGTCACGTTTCGCTGCCTACTCAGCCTCCAGGCTGTCAGTCCACTGCTAAGGGCAGCAGATTACAAGCACAGAAATTACAAAGAAAGAGCTGTGTTTCAACATAGATGGGAACTGTGTTCGACCAAACAATAGTGGATGAACCCGGTCCCTTACACCTACCCTTTGGGTCTGGCTAAGGCAATTGCTCCGGTGGCCTCACATCCCTGATCATGGTGTCCTGGTGTCCACACATCACACTCAGAGAGATCCCCAAAAGTAGGCACGTATGAGTGTCCCACACAAAGTCGCTCTGCTTGCAGGAAACACAAAATCCCTGGGCCCTTGCTAGAGACAAACAAAAGAAAGATGGATGCCTCCATTGGCTGAATTCAGAGATTCCAGTGGAGATCACAGCCCCGCACCTCACCTGAGGGCCTGGCTGCTTCTAATAAAGGCTATTGGAAACACCTGTTACTACTTGGGCCCTGAGGACATATTCAGGAATCCCTCCAGGAGCTAGCAGGCTGGCAGACCTCCTTACCCAGGGATAGCTGTGCTCCTAATTGGGAAGGCCTTCTGGCCAGAGGTGAGAATATTCCCTAGATACAAGAAAGAACTTCAGGTTACAAAAGGATTAGAAACCCCATGAGGAAATTGGAAAAGACATTTCACAGCCATCAAAACACCCTCATTCTGAAACCTAAAAGCTTCCTTTTCGCGTGGAAAATATGGAAACTGGTGTGGCTATAAGTACCACAGATCCATTACATTCGGCCCAATAGAGGGAAATCAGAATGTGTGTGCCAGGTGGATAGAGTTTCACTTCTCTTGACCTGGGCTCTCATGGAATAAGGACACGTGTGGTGCAGGCAATTGAGGAGGGCTGCATTTAGGCTGAGTGTCAGCCTCAGGGCCCTGGAGAATGGGAGTCAAGCACAGAGGGCCTGGATAGCTGAAGCTTGAGATGGACATATGCCTGTTACCTGTAGCAGGATCGCTTTCTTCTCAGTTCCCCTATGTACTATGTCATGTCCATGAGACTAAATAATCCAAAGGGCAAAGAATGGAAATTTTCAACTCCAGGAAGACTGAGTCTACAATGCATGCACTGACTTCTAGTAAGGGCCCAGTGAGAAAGGCACGTAGAGTCAGTCAGAGAGACAGAATGATAGAGACAGAAAAGGACTGAAATTCTGGCCCTGTGTTGATCAGTGCCAGAGCACTGAAGACAAACTCTCCATGCCCATGCATACTTCTTACAAGTGGCATTGCTATTTTATGTTTGTGAGGAAACATTACACTTAGAACATCTACGTCTTAGCCCATTCTGAGAAACAACAGGGCCAGCAGCCCACTCTCCAAAACTGCCCTCGCCTCTCCAAATTGGAAGTATTCTTAGTGATGATCCAACCAAGATGCAGGCTGGAGTATCTCATGGCGCTGGTCCAGCCTCAGCCTGTCCTGTGTGCAGGGAACTGCGCTAAGTCTATTTCTTCTTTGATTTACATTTTTGGGATAGGACTACGTGGACATAAAGAGCAAGAGGGAAGTAGATGATTTGGCAGCTGTAGTTTGTGCTGAGAGAGATTTGTAGAGTGATAAGAGGTATACTAATGGCTCTGTGAGATGTCTCACATAACTGTGGCTCAGAAGGGCCAGGTGTATCCACTTTACTACCCTAATACAGAGCTGAGCAGGTCCCTAGTTAAAAAATATTTTCAGACCTCTACATGTTATATATATATATATATATGTATATATATATATATATATATATATATATATATATATAGAGAGAGAGAGAGAGAGAGAGAGAGAGAGAGACATACACTGATGTAGTCATTTTATACAATGGATTCGATATGACATTTAGACAATTGATTGCTAAAACCTGGAGAGAAACTGTGCATCAGGAAAAGAATTGTCTAAAGGACTAAAATATCCAAATCATTAGCTATATGCAGCTCCATTGGGACCGATTGAAAAATGCTCGAGAAGGAACTCATCCAGGAGACTCTCCACATGGATAGGCACCACAAGTTTCCTAGTCTGGCAACAGACACAGTGCATCTGGTAGTTCCCAGTGCAAGCCTCAGGGGAAAAACCTCTCCCTCTTCAGTGTCTCAGAATTCAAAAAACTCCTACACAGTGTTCACTGATTACAGGATCAAACCTTGCTTGTAGAGATTGTAAGGCAGCAGCTCTCATGCCCACAGACCCCAGACAGCCCCAGGCATCACCATATGCTGTACTACCAGACCTGAGAGTAATGTTTGTGTGTGTGTGTATGTCTGTCTGTCTGTCTGATTGTGTGTGTCAGTGTGTGCTCAGAGCTCACCTGTAGTAGTCTCAGAGCATGGGTGTCAAGCAGGCCAGCCTCACCTGCAACTTATGTTCAGAAAACCTAGCTCATCTGGGCAAGCCAGCTAGCCCAGATTCTGGCTAAGCAAGAATGCATGTGTAAAGGGACTCTCATGTCTAAATCTCCTGAGTTCCCTATTCAATCCCATGCCTCACTATCTATCATCCAAACACTGCCAACAGGGGAAGCTTGGGCACCCCTCAGAATTCAGGAGCATGAGCCTGTCCAGTCACGTTTGCCTGCATACTCAGCCTCTAGGCTCTCAGTCCACTGCTCAGGGCAACAGATTACAAGCACAGAAAGTACCAAGAAAGAGCTGTCTTTCAACAGAGATGGGAACTGTGTTCGACCAAACAATAGTGGATGAACCCGGTCCCATACAACTACCTTTGGGTCAGGCTAAGGAAATTGCTGATTATTATTATTGCCACAAGCCCTTAACCCTCTGACATACCGCCAAACCTCCCTGCATTTACTTTTGAAGGCAATATGACCTGCCTCGTTTTGAATCCTCATTAATCTGAGGATCAGTCCTGGAGACAGTGTCATGACATGACACACGGAGATCTCTGGTATCAGAGAGCACCTGGAACAGCAGCTGGGGCTCTAGTGCCAGGGCAGGAGCAACTCCCCATCCACCCTCCATGGAGTCCACCTGCCTGCATTATGGACCTTTACCCTCCAAAAAAGGTTTTTCCCTTTATTCACTGCGAAAAGGCAGCAGACACATTCCCTGGTTCAGCCCCTCTGCTCTATTCAGCCGAACTGGCCCCTTTGCAACCTACCTATGCATCGTTGTTTGTCTTCACCATTCAAGGAGAGACCTCCTTTTGTACTTAGCTTGGTTGACTGGTGGATGGATGGATGGATGGATGAATGGATGGATGGATAGATGGATGGGTGGATTTATGAATGGACAGGTCAATGGATCGGTTTTGTTGAGGCAGAGTACCATCTAGGGGTACTGGAGACGGCTGGTTTCAGATCCTTAGACAATGTCAAATGTAAAACATTAATTCATCAATAACAAAAATGAATAAGCACCTAAATAAATAAATATAAAAACTGGGTTAAAAAATACATGGCGTCTTTGCCTTTCTGCATATGGAATGCTGTGAGGATCTTAACAAGGAAAGCATTGTCCTGAGTAGCCCATTTGAAGTCGTGGAATATTTCCTTTTCCTTTTTCTTTTTTTACTTTCTATTTTCTTGATTATTCATTGGAATAAATAGACAGGAATTGAGAGGGAAGGGAGGGAGAGAGAGTTTGAGACACAGAGAGAAACACCTGCAGCACTTCTGCACCACTTGTAAAGATTTCCCCTGGCAGGTGGGGACCAGGGTGTTGAAGCCCAGTCCTCCTGCATTGTAACGTGAGTGCTTAACTGGGTGTGGCACCACCTGGTACCCTTGATGGGGCACTTTTTTTTAGCAATGAAAAGAAGTTCTCGTGGCAAGGTAATAAATAAATGAAGAAGTAATTAAAAGTGCATTTACATTAACTCAGTGGAAACACAGAGGGACATATATGTCTCTGTTACCTGTATTACTTCTTCATGTATGGATTGATTGCCTCAAGGGGTTATTGTCACAGCTCAGTGCCTGTGCCACAAATAATCCACAGCTCCTGCACTCCATTTGTTCCCCTTTCGCTGCCCTTGTTGCTTGGTCACTGTGGTGGTTATTGTTGTTGTTGTTGTTACTGACCGTGCATCTGACAGACACAAAAGGAGAGAGCAGAGGAAATACAGAGTGGGAGAGAAAGATAGTGCTCCTAAAGACCTGCTTTACCCCCTGTAAATCGTCTCCCCTGCAGGTGGGGGTCTGGGGGCCAGACCCCGGATCCTTCCACCTGTCCCCTCTTTTCGTGAGCACCACAAGCCCTTAACCCTCTGACATACCAACAAACCTCCCTGGATTTACTTTTGAAGGCAATATGACCTGCCTCGTTTTGAATCCTCATTATCCTGAGGGTCAGTCCTGGAGACAGTGTCATGACAGGACACACGGAGATCTCTGGTATCAGAGAGCACATGGAACAGCAGGTGGGGCTCTAGTGCTTGGGCAAGAGAAACTCCTCATCCACCCTCCACGGAGTCCACCTACCTGCATTTTGGTCCTTTTCCCTCCAAAAAATTTTTTCCTTTTTTCACTGAGAAACAGGCAGCAGACAGCTTACCCAGGCAGGGGAAAAAAAAATAAAAAGTCTTTTTTTTTTTTTAACCGAAGTGAATGACCATCTTCTTGGAAGTACAGGTTTTGGACCTAAAAACTCTGTCTGTCTGTCTCCTAGTCCACAGAAAGAGCCACTAGGCCAGCCAGATCTCACACTCAGATGGGGTGTTTTTGCCAGTCAAATGTCTGCACACCGCACTAGGGATTGGGCGGCCTGAGACCCAAATTTTACATTGTAGATGGACTGTTTGCAGTTCTTGCTCCCCAGGACATTGGACTGTCTCAACTCCCTCCCCTACAGCATGAAAAAAAGACTCTTGCCAACCTTGGAGCAACTGGAGTGGGGGCGAGGGGAGCTGTTTGCATGTCTGCACTGCTCATGCCCAGGTGTCTGTGGGGGTCCGTGGCAGAGGCTGTAAGGGGGCTAGGGGGCAGGAGGAGACTGTTTGAGATACAGGCTGCAGGCAGCGGAGCCCATGAGTGTGTTCAGGGCTGTGTTTGTGGGTGTGGTGGCAGGGGGTTTGGGCAGGTCTCCCTGCTGGATGGTGAGATGGCAGCTGGACTGGCCCTGGGCCCTCAGGGATGAAGGGCAGAAGCAGGGTGGCAGTAAAGTATGGCAGGGAAGCACACAGTAGATGTTTTTTGGGGAGCTGGGGGACAGAGTGCAAGCGGAAAGAGGGCATCCTTGAGGAGGGGTCTGGACTAGAGAGTGGGGGGAGCCGGAGGCATGGAAAGTCCCAGGAATCAGGGACTGACAGGAACATATTCCTGCACCCACCCACTGGATAGAAGCTGCAGCAGCCAGAGCAGCAGCCCTGGCTTGCCTAGGCCAAGGGCGCTGAGTGAGTCCCTCTGAGGATGAGGAAGAGGAGGAGGAGGTGGAGGAGAAGGAGGAGGAAGAGGAGGAGGAAGAATAAGAGGAGGAGGAGGAGGAGGAGGGGCAGGAGGGCAGCTGTCAGTAGGCGACAGTATTAATAGAGGCCTCCATTACGGAGACATGTGTCCAGGCAGGCACCCACCAACCCTCAGGGGCAGCTCAGGGCACCCAGGGACCTAGTGTGGGTATCTCTGGGGCGAGAACTGTCAGTCAGTCAGCAAGACTGTGTGTCAGTGCACATGGTGTGACAGGGGCCTGGCGGACCTTGGTCCCCAGCCCTGGGCTGTCAGATGCCAGCCCCATGCCTAGACACACACCAATCTGCCCATAGCCCCTTGACCGGCCTACTGACCATCACCTGCTTTGGCCTGGGGCTCTGGCTCTGGTGGCTGGCCACCACCCCTCAGGTCAAGTTCAGCGTGGGGTTCATGGCTGCTGGTCAACTGCATGGGTGGGGTCCCCGTGGCCTAGCAACGACAGGATCCCGCTGTGATGTCCTAGCCCCTGGCATTCTGTGCTGGCCGCATTGGCACTGGGAAGCCCATATGCCCTGCCACTAGGTCAGGCAACAGCGCCCAGATGCCTGGGCCCTGGCACAGAGGGACGGAAGGATGGGAAGCCAGTGCTGACCGACGAGGGACCTCAGGGACCTCTAGCAGCCAAGAGAAGACAGGTGAAGGTGCGCCCGGAATCCAGGGAGCCCAGGCCAGAGCTGCCTGCAGTCCTGCCTGCCTTCCTGGATGTCTGTATGCTGCCTTTGTCCAGGTAGGTTTCTCAGGTCCCCTCCACTCCTGTCCTCTCCTGTCATCTCCTGTCCTCAACACCCTCTCCCCTCTCCTCTCCTCTGCACTTTGATTCTCTCCTTTGTCTGTCCTCTCTTCCAGGTGCCCTGCTCACAAGCTCCAGCACTTGTGATGGTTCTCCAGTGACAGCTGTTCGCAACCCCTTCCACCCCCTGCCTGCGCCAGACGTGACCCAGCTCAAGGGTCTCTGGCTCACCCCACCCTCACACACACCCACACACCCCAACACATTCCCTAGTTCAGCCCCTCTGCACTATTCAGCTAAACTGGCCCCTTTGCAACCTACCTGTGCATCGGTGATTGTCTTCACCATTCAAGGAGAGATCTCCTTTTGTACTTAGCTTGGTTGACGGGTGGATGGATTGATGGATGAATGGATTGATGGATGAATGGATGGATGGATAGATGGATGGGTGGATTTATGGATGGACAGGTCAATGGATCGGATTTATAGAGGCAGAGTACCATCTAGGGGTACTGGAGACCGCTGGTGTCAGATCCTTAATCAATGTCAAATGTAAAACATTAATTCGTCAATAACAAAAATGAATAGGAACCTAAATAAATAAATGAATAAATAAATATAAAAACTGGGTTAAAAAATACATGGCGTCTTTGCCTTTCTGCATATGGAATGCTGTGAGGATCTTAACAAGGAAAGCACAGTCCTGAGTAGACCCATTGAAGTATGGAATATTTCCTTTTCCTATTTCTTTTTTTACTTTCTATTTTCTTGATTATTCACTGGAATAAATAGACAGGAATTGAGAGGGAAGGGAGGTAGAGAGAGTTTGAGACACTGAGAGAGACACCTGCAGCACTTCTGCACCACTTGTAAAGATTTCCCCTGGCAGGTGGGGACCAGGGTGTTGAAGCCCAGTCCTCCTGCATTGTAACATGAGTGCTTAACTGGGTGTGGCACCACCTGGTACCCTTGATGGGACACTTTTTTTAGCAATGAAAAGAAATTCTCGTGGCAAGGTAATAAATAAATGAAGAAGTAAATAAAAGTGCATTTACATTAACTCAGTGGAAACACACAGGGACATTTACGTCTCTGTTACCTGTATTACTTCTTCATTTATGGATTGATTGCCTCAGGGGGTTATTGCCACAGCTCAGTGCCTGCACCACGAATAATCCACAGCACCTTCTCTCCATTTTTTTCCAATTTCGCTGCCCTTGTTGCTTGGTCTCTGTGGTGGTTATTGTTGTTGTTGTTGTTACTGACCATGCATCTGACAGACACAAAAGGACAGAGCAGAGGAAATACAGAGTGGGAGAGAAAGATAGAGCTCCTAAAGACCTGCTTCACCCCCTGTAAAGTGACTCCCCTTCAGGTGGCGGTCTGGGGGCCAGACCCCGGATCCTTCCACCTGTCCCCTCTTTTCGTGAGTGCCACAAGCCCTTAACCCTCTGACATACTGCCAAACCTCCCTGGATTTACTTTTGAAGGCAATATGACCTGCCTCGTTTTGAATCCTCATTATCCTGAGGGTCAGTCCTGGAGACAGTGTCATGACAGGACACACGGAGATCTCTGGTATCAGAGAGCACCTGGAACAGCAGGTGGGGCTCTAGTGCTAGGGCAGGAGCAACTCCCCATCCACCCTCCACGGAGTCCACCTGCCTGCATTTTGGTCCTTTTCCCTCCAAAATAGGTTTTTCCCTTTTTTCACTGAGAAACAGGCAGCAGACAGGTTACCCAGTCAGGGGAAAAAAATAAAAAGCTTTTTTTTTTTTTCTTTTTAACCGAAGTGAATGACCATCTTCTGGGAAGTACAGGTTTTGAACCAGAAAACTCTGTCTGTCTGTCTCCTAGTCCACAGAAAGAGCCACTAGCCCAGCCAGATCTCACGCTCAGATGGGGTGTTTTTGCCAGTCAAAGGTCTGCACAGCGCACTAGGGTTTGGGCGGCCTGAGACCCAAATGTTACATTGTAGATGGACTGTTTGCAGTTCTTGCTCCCCAGGACATTGGACTGTCTCTACTCCTTCCCCTACAGCATGAAAAAAAGACTCTTGACAACCTTGGAGCAAATGGAGTGGGGGCAAGGGGAGCTGTTTGCATTTCTGCGCTGCTCATGCCCAGGTGTCTGTGGGGGCCGTGGCAGAGGCTGTAAGGGAGCTAGGGGGCAGAAGGAGACTGAATGAGAGGCAGGCTGCAGGCAGGGGAGCCTATGAGTGTGTTCAGGGCTGTGTTTGTGGGTGTGGTGGCAGGGGGTTTGGGCAGGACCCCCTACTGGATGGTGAGATGGCAGCTGGATTATCCCTGGGCCTTAAGGGCTGAAGGGCAGAAGCAGGGTGGCAGTAAAGTAGCGCAGGGAGGCACACAG
Organism: Erinaceus europaeus; assembly: GCF_950295315.1. Classification (NCBI taxonomy): domain Eukaryota; kingdom Metazoa; phylum Chordata; class Mammalia; order Eulipotyphla; family Erinaceidae; genus Erinaceus; species Erinaceus europaeus. The sequence goes on from NW_026647938.1 coordinate 117,987, forward strand.
TTAATGTTAGTTGGGGATCTGGGGGACGGAGGGCAAGGGGAAAGGGGGCATCCTTGAGGAGGGGTCTGAACTAGAGAGTGGGGGGAGCTGGAGGAATGATAGGTCCCAGGAATCAGGGACTGACAGGAACAGATTCCTGCACCCACCCACTGGATAGAAGCTGCAGCAGCCAGAGCACCAGCCCTGGAAAGCGTAGGCCAAGGGCCCTGAGTGAGTCCGACTGAGGATGAGGAATTGGAGGAGGAGGTGGAGTAGGAGGAGTAGGAGAAGGAGGAGGAGGAGGAGGAGGGGTAGTTGGGCAGCTGTCAGTAGGCAAGGGATTAATTGAGGCCTCCATTACGGAGGCATGTGTCCATGCAGGCACCCAGCAAACCTCAGGGGAAGCTCAGGGCACCCAGGGACATGGTGTGGGTATCTCTGGGGTGGGGACTGTCAGACAGTCAGCAAGACTGTGTGTCAGTGCACATGGTGGTACAGGGTCCTGACGGAACTTGGTCCCCAGCCCTGGGCTGTCAAATGCCAGTCCCTTGCCCAGACAAACACCAATCTACCCATAGCCCCTTGGCCGGGCCGACCTGCACCTGATTTGGCCTGGGGATCTGGCTCTGGTGGCTGGCCACCACCCTCAGGTCAAGTTCAGGGTGGGGGTCATGGCTGCTGGTCAACTGGGTGTGCGGGGTCCCCGTGGCCTAGCAACCACAGGAGCCCTCTGTGATGTCCTAGCCCCTGGCATTCTGTGTTGGCCAGACTGGCACTGGGCAGTCCAACGGCCCTGCCACTAGCTCAACCAGCAGTGCCCAGAATCCTGGGCTCTGGCACAGAGGGACAGAAGGATGGGAAACAGTGCTGACCGACGAGGGACCTCTGGCAGCCAAGAGAAGACAGGTGGAGGTGTGCCCGGGATCCAGGGAGCCCAGGCCAGAGCTGCCTGCATGTCTGCCTGCCTTCCTGGATGTCTGTATGCTGCCTTTGTCCAGATAGGTTTCTCAGATCCCCTACACTCCTGTCCTCTCCTGTCCTCACCATCCTCTCCCCTCTCCTTTCCTCTGCACTTTGCTTCTCTCCTTTGTCTGTCCTCTCTTCGGGGTGCCCTGCTCACCAGCTCCAGCACTTGTGATGGTTCTCCAGTGACAGCGGTTCGCAACCCCTTCCACCCCCTCCCTGCCCCTGATGTGACCAAGCTCACAGGGTCTCCGGCTCACCCACCCACACAAACACCCCCCAACACATTCCCTGGTTCAGCCCCTCTGCCCTATTCAGCCAAACTGGCCCCTTTGCAACCTACCTATGCATCGTTGTGTGTCTTCACCATTCAAGGGGAGATCTCCTTTTGTACTTAGCTTGGTTGACTGGTGGATGGATGGATGGGTGGATGGATGGATGGATGGATAGCTGGATGGATAGCTGGATGGGTGGATGGATGGACAGGTCAATGGATTGGGTTGTACAGGCAGAGTACCTTCTAGGGGTACTTGAGACCGTTGGTGTCTGAGCCCTAGTCTATGTCAAATGGAAAACATGAAATAATCAATAACAAAAATGAATAACCACCTAAATAAATAAATAAATAAATATAAAAACTGGGTTAAAAAATACATGACGTCTTTGCCTTTCTGCATATGGTATGCTGTGAGTATCTTAACAAGGAAAGCATTGTCCGGAGTAGCCCCTTTGAAGTAGTGGAATATTTCATTTTCCTTTTTCTTTTTTGACTTTCCATTTTCTTGATTATTTATTGGAATAAAAAGTCAGGAATTGAGAGGGAAGGGAGGGATAGAGAGCTTGAGACACAGAGAGAAACACTTGCAGCACTTCTGCACAACTTGTAAAGATTTCCCCCGGCACGTGGGGACCAGGGTCTTGAAGCCCAGTCCTCCTGCATTGTAACATGGGTGCTTAACTGGGTGTGGCACCACCTGGTACCCTTGATGGGACACTGTTTTTAGCAATGAATAGAAATTCTCATGACCAGGTAATAAACAAATAAATGAAGAAATAAATAAAAGTGCATTGACATTAACTCAATGGAAACACAGAGGGACATATACATCTCTGTTACCTGTATTACTTATTCATTGATTGATTGATTGCCTCAAGGGGTTATTGCCACAGCTCAGTGCCTGTGCCACGAATAATCCACAACTCCTGGACTCCATTCGTTCCCCTTTCGCTGCCCTTGTTGCTTTGTCACTGTGTTGGTTATTGTTGCTGTTGTTGTTCTTACTGACACTTGCATCGGACAGAGAGAAAAGGAGAGAGCAGGGGAAATACAGAGTGGGAGAGAAACATAGATCCCCTAAAGACCGGCTTCACCCCTGTAAAGCCACTCCCCTGCAGGTTGGTGTCGGGGTTCCACATCCCAGACCCTTCAACCTGTCCCCTCTTTTCCTGAGCGCCACAAGCCCTTAACCTTCCGACATACCACCAAACCTCCCTGCATTTACTTTTTAAGGCAATATGACCTGCCTCGTTTTGAATCCTCATTATCCTGAGGATCAGTCCTGGAGACAGTGTCATGACATGACACACAGAGATCTCTGGTTTCAGAGAGAACCTGGAAAAGCAGCTGGGGCACTAGTGCCAGGGCAGTGCAACTCCCCATCCACCCTCCATGGAGTCCACCTGCCTGCATTTTGGTCCTTTTCCCTCCAAAATAGGTTTTTCCCTTTTTTCACTGAGAAACAGGCAGCAGACAGGTTACCCAGGCAGGGGAAAAAATAAATAAAAAGCTCTTTTTTTTTTTTTAACCATAGCAAATGACCATCTTCTGGGAAGTACAGGTTTTGAACCTGAAAACTCTGTCTGTCTGTCTCCTAGTCAACAGAAAGAGCCACTAGACCAGCCAGATCTCACGCTCAGATGGGGTGTTTTTGCCAGTCAAAGGTCTGCACAGCGCACTAGGGATTGGGAGGCCTGAGACACAAATGTTACATTGTAGATGGACTGTTTGCAGTTCTTGCTTCCCAGAACATTGGACTTTCTCAACTCCCTCCCCTACAGCATGAAAAAAAGACTCTTGACAACCTTGGAGCAAATGGAGTGGGGGCGAGCGGAGCTGGTTGCATGTCTGGACTGCTCAAGCCCAGATGTATGTGGGGGGCCGTGGCAGAGGCTGTAAGGTGGCTAGGGGGCAGAAGGAGACTGTTTGAGAGGCAGGCTGCAGGCAGGGGAGCCCGTGAGTGTGTGCAGGGCTGTGTGTGGGTGTGGTGGCAGGGGGTTAGGGCAGGTCCCCCTGCTGGATGGTGAGATGGCACCTGGGCTGGCCCTGGGCCCCCAGGGCTGAAGGGCAGAAGCAGGGTGGCAGTAAAGTAGTGCAGGGAGGCACACAGTAGGTGTTAGTTGGGGAGCTTGGGTACAGAGGGCAAGGGGAAAGGGGGAATCCTTGAGAGGGGTCCGGACTATACAGTTGGGGGAGCTGGAGGCATGGAAGTTCACAGGAACCAGGGACTGACAGGAACAGATTCCTGCACCCAACCACTGGATAGAAGCTGCAGTCGCCAGAGCAGCAGCTCTGGCTTGCCTACGCCAAGGGCGCTGAGTGAGTCCCTCTGAGTATGAGGAAGAGGAGGAGGAGGTGGAGGAGGAGGAGGAGGAGTAAGAGGAGGAGTAGGAGGAAGAAGAGGAGGAGGAGGAAGAGGAGGGGCAGGAGGGCAGCTGTCAGTATGCAGCGGGATTAATAGAGGCCTCCATTACGGAGGCATGTGTCCAGGCAGGCACCCACCAACCCTCAGGGGCAGCTCAGGGCACCCAGGGACCTGGTGTAGGTATCTCTGGGGCGGGGACTGTCAGTCAGTCAGCAAGACTGTGTGTCAGTGCACATGGTGGGACAGGGGCCTGGCGACCTCGGTCCCCAGCCCAGGGCTGTCAGATGCCAGCCCCTTGCCCAGACACACAACAATCTGCCCATAGCCCCTTGGCCCGGCCGACCTGCACCTGCTTTGGCCTGGGGCTCTGGCTCTGGTGACTGGCCACCACCCCTCCGGTCAAGTTCAGGGTGGGGGTCATGGCTGCTGGTCAACTGGATGGGCGGGGTCCCCGTGGCCTAGCAACCACAGGAGCACTCTGTGATGTCCTAGCCCCTGGCATTCTGTGCTGGCCACACTGGCACTGGGCAGCCCAACTGCCCTGCCACTAGGTCAGCCAGCAGCGCCCAGATTCCTGGGCCCTGGCACAGAGGGACGGAAGGATGGGAAGCCAGTGCTGACCGATGAGGGACGTCAGGGACCTCTAGCAGCCAAGAGAAGACAGCTGGAGATGTGCCCGGGATACAGGGATCCCAGGCCATAGCTGCCTACATACCTGCATGCCTTCCTGGATGTCTGTATGCTGCCTTTGTCCAGGTAGGTTTCTCAGGTCCCCTCCAATCCTGCCCTCTCCTGTCCTCACGATCCACTCCCCTCTCCTCTCCTGTGCACTTTGCTTCTCTCCTTTGTCTGTCCTCTCTTCCGGGTGCCCTGCTCAACAGCTCCAGCACTTGTGATGGTTCTCCAGTGACAGCTGTTCGCAACCCCTTCCACCCCCTCCCTGCCCCTGACGTGACCCAGAACACAGGGTATCCGGCTAACCCCAACCACACCCAAAACCCCCAGAACATTCCTTGGTTCAGCCCCTCTGCCCTATTCAGCTATACTGGTCTCTTTGCAACCTACCTATGCATCATTGTTCGTCTTCACCATTCAAGGAGAGATCTACTTTTGTACTTAGCTTGGTTGACTTGTGGATGGATGGATGGATGGATGGATAGCTGTATGGATAGCTGGATGGGTGGATGGATGAATGGACAGGTCAAAGGATTGGTTTTGTAGAGGCAGAGTACCATCTAAGGCTACTTGAGACCGCTGGTGTCAGAGCCCTAGTCTATGTCAAATGGAAAACATAAATTCATCAATAACAAAAATGAATAACCACCTAAATAAATAAATAAATATAAAAACTGGGTTAAAAATACATGGCATCATTGCCTTTCTGCATATGGTATGCTGTGAGGATCTTAACAAGGAAAGCATTGTCCTGAGTAGCCCCTTTGAAGTACTGGAATATTTCATTTTCCTTTCTCTTTTGTGACTTTCCATTTTCTTGATTACTTATTGGAATAAAAAGACAGGAATTGAGAGGGAAGGGAGGGATAGAGAGTTTGAGACACAGAGAGAGACACCTGCAGCACTTCTGCACCACCTGTAAAGATTTCCTCCGGTAGGAGGGGACCAGGGTCTTGAAGCCCAGTCCTCCTGCATTGTAACATGAGTGCTTAACTGGGTGTAGCACCACCTGGTACCCTTGATGGGACACTGTTTTTAGCAAGGAATAGAATTTCTCGTGGCAAGTTAATAAATAAATGAAGAAATAAATAAAAGTGCATTGACATTAACTCAGTGGAAACACACAGGGACATATACATCTCTGTTACCTGTATTACTTATTCATTGATTGATTGATTGCCTCAAGGGGTTATTGCCACAGCTCAATGCCTGTGCCACGAATAATCCACAGCTCCTGCAATCCATTTGTTCCCCTTTCACTGCCCTTGTTGCTTGGTCACTGTGGTGGTTATTGTTGCTGTTGTTGTTCTTACTGACACTTGCATCAGACAGAGAGAAAAGGAGAGAGCAGGGGAAATACAGAGTGGGAGAGAAACATAGAACCCCTAAAGACCTGCTTCACCCCCTGTAAAGCGACTCCCCTGCAGGTGGGGGTCAGGGCGCCACACCCCAGACCCTTCCACCTGTTCCGTCTTTTCGTGAGCGCCACAAGCCCTTAACCCTCTGACATACCGCCAAACCTCCCTGCATTTACTTTTTAAGGCATTATGACCTGCCTCGTTTTGAATCCTCATTATCCTGAGGATCAGTCCTGGAGACAGTGTCATTACACGACACACGGAGATCTCTGGTATCACAGAGCTCCTGGAACAGCAGCTGGGGCTCTAGTGCCAGGGCAGAGGAACTCCCCATCCACCCTCCATGGAGTCCACCTGCCTGCATTTTGGTCCTTTTCCCTCCAAAATGGTTTTTCCCTTTTTGCACTGAGAAACAGGCAGCAGACAGGTTACCCAGGCAGGGGAAAAAATAAATAAAAAGCTTTTTTTTAACTGTAGCGAATGACCATCTTCTGGGAAGTACAGGTTTTGAACCTGAAAACTCTGTCTGTCTGTCTCCTAATCCACAGAAAGAGCCACTAGCCCAGCCAGATCTCACGCTCAAATGGGGTGTTTTTGCCATTCTAAGGTCTGCACAGCGCACTAGGGATTGGACGGCCTGAGACCCAAATGTTACATTGTAGATGGACTGTTTGCAGTTCTTGATCCCCAGGACATTGGACTGTCTCAACTCCCTCCCCTACAGCATGAAAAAAAAAGACTCTTGACAACCATGGAGCAAATGGAGTGGGGGTGAAGGGCCCTGGTTGCCCCTGTCTGCAGGCCTTCTGAAGTAAGCCAGACAATGGGAGCTCAGAGCTGGCCTTAAAAGGCTGGGCGTGCTTCCAGGAAGTGCGACGCAGGGTTCAGCCCAGGGCCTTGCCTTGCAGAAGCTGTCCAGTGTGCATGTGTATAACTCCGTTTGTGCCTGTGCCTCTGTGGATGTGTCCGTGTGTATAAGTGTGAGAGTGTTTGTTTGTGTGTGTTTGTGTGTGTGTGAGGGAGGGAGAGAGAGAGAGAACAACAAAATCACTGTGGCATAGGTGATTTTGTACAAAACACTTGGCACATTCTGATTTACAGCTCAATATTGACACCATTGTGGCTCTCCTTGGCCCTTGGTCACTTTTCTTATTTTCAGATGTAAAGACACTGAAGAGGGAGAGGTTTTTGCCCTGAGGCTTGCACTGGGAACTAGCAGATGCCCTGTGTGTGTTGCCAGACTAGGAAACTTGTGGTGCCTGTCCATGTGGAGAGTCTCCTGAATGAGTTCCTTCTCGAGCCTTTTTCGATAGGTCCCGTTGTCGCTGCATATAGCTAATGATTTGGAGATTTTACTCCTTTGGCCAATTCTTTTCCTGATGCACAGTTTCTCTCCAGGTTTGAGCAATCAATTGTCTTAATGTCATATCACATCCATTGTAGAAAATGACTACATCAGTGTCTCTCTCTCTCTCTCACAGAGCCATTTGGTTTCCTCTTGTCACTCTACAAATCTGTCTCAGTACAAACTACAGCTGCCAAATCATCTACTTCCCTCTTGCTCTTTTTGTCCACCGAGTCCTATACCAAAACTGTAAATCAAAGAAGAAATAGACATAGTGCAGTTCCCTGCACACAGGACAGGCTGAGGCTGGACCAGGGAGATGAAATACGCAAGCCTGCAGACTAATTCCAATTTGGAGAGGCAAGGGCAGTTTTGGAGAGTGGGCTGCAGGCCAAGTGTTTCTTCTCTGAGTGGGCTAAGACCTAGATGTTCTAAGTGTAACCTTTCCTCACTAACATAAAATAACAATGCCACTTGTAATAAGTATGCATTGGGATGGAGGGTTTGTCTTCAGTGCTCTGTCACTGATCAACACAGGGCCAGATTTTCTGTCCTTTTCAGTCACTGTCATTCTGTCTCTCTGACTGTCTCTGTGCCTTCTTCTATGGACCCTTCCTGGAATTCAGTGCATGCATCGTGAAACGGTCTTCCTGGTGTTGAAATTTTCCTTTCTTTGCCCTTTGGATTACTTAGTCTTGTGCATATGGAGTAGTACAGAGGGTAACTGAGGAGACAGCGTTCCTGCTGCAGGTAACAGACATATGTCCATCTGCAGCTGCAGCTGTCCAGGCCCTCTGTGCTTGACTCCAATTCTCCAGGGCCCTGTGGCTGACACTCAGCCTTAATGCAGCCCTCCTCAATTTCCTGCACTGCATCCTTGTCCTTATTCCATGAGAGCCCAGGTCAAGAGAAGTGAAACTCTATCTCCCTGGCACACACATTCTGCTTTCCCTCTATTGGGCCAAATATAAAGGATCTGTGGTACTGATGGCCACACCATTGTCCAGATTTCCAAACAAAATGGAAACTTCCAGCGTTCAGAAAGAGGGTGTTTTGATGACTGAGAAATGTATTTTCCAAGTGCCTCCTGGGGTTTCAAATCCTTTTGAAACCTGAAGTTCGTTGTATATAGGGAATACTCTCACCTCTGGCACGAAGGACCTACACCTAGGAGTACAGCTATCCCTGGGTCAGGAGGTCTGCCAGCCTGCTAGCTCTTGGAGGGATTCCTGAGTATGTCCTCAGGCCCCAAGTGGTAACAGGTGTTTCCAATTGCCTTTATTAGCAGCAGCCAGGCCCTCAGGTGAGGGGCGGGGCTATGATCTCCACTGGAAGCTCCGAATTCAGCCAATGGAGGCATCCATCTTCCTTTTGTCTCTCCATAGCAAGGGCCCTGGAGTTTGTGCTTCCTTCCAGCAGAGCTACTTTGTATGGGACACTCATGCATGCCTACTTCTGGGAATCTCTCTGAGTGTGATGTGTGGACACCAGGCACCATGATCAGGGATTGTGAGGCCACAGGAGGAATTACCTTAGCCGGACACAAAGGGTAGGTTTAAGGGGCCGGGTTCATCCACTATTGTTTGGTCATACACAGTTCCCATCTATGTTGAAACAGCTCTATCTGGTTTCTTTCTGGTCTTGTAATCTGCTGCCCTGATCAGTGGACTGAGATTCAGGAGGCTGATTAGGCAGCCAAACGTGACTGGACAGACTCATGCCCCTGTATTCTGAGGGGTGCCCCAGCTTACCCCATTGGCAGTGTTTGGATGATAGTGAGGCCTGGGATTGAATCGGGAACTCAGGAGAGGGAGACATGAGAATCCCTTTGGATATGCATTCTTGCTTAGCCAGAATGTGGGCTAGCTAGCTGACCCTGTCCATCTAAGTTCATTGTACATAAGTTGCAGGTGAGGCTGGCTACCTTGACACCCATGCTCTGAGACTACTATAGGTGAGCTCTGAGAACACACAAACACACACAGACAGACACACACTCACACACACATTACTGTCAGGTCTGGTAGTACAGCATATGGTGAAGGCTGGGGCTGTCTGGGTTATGTGGGCATGAGAGCTGCTGCCTTACAATATCTACAAGCCAGGTTTGAACCTTTCATCAATGAACACAGTCTAGGAGGTTTTTACTTCTGGTCACTTTCCAACTCATCTATTTCTCTTCTCGCCTTCTCTGTCTCTAACTCTCACAGGCTCTCACATACTCTGTCTTCACTCATTGATATTTTATTTATATACTTATTTTACTGACAAGCCCATATATACAAAGAGATTTACCAGAGCACTGCTAAGCTCTGGCTTGTTTTGATGGTGATATCACCTAGGCTACTGGAGCCACAGCTTTGTAAGTCTCTCTGACACAAGCCATATACTGTATCCTCATATCCATGGCAGTATTTCTCAGACTTTATAATAAACATATACATCCATATATATATATATTTGTTATTTTTAGAATTGTCGACCTATGTAATTGATCTTTATCAGAATTAACACATTTATAACAGCTCCCTTTTTCACTAATAATTGGCCACATAGTTGGAACAGGATTCAATACAATTATAAATAATAGAACCTTCCAGTAGCATTTCTAATAGCATTTCTATCAGCATCCTTATTGTAATTATCATAGTACAGAACTTGCCTCCTTTCTCTAGTGTAAGCGTCAGTACATATAAGTTGCTTCTCATTCTCCTGAAATCTTAATTTGCCTGGACTCTGAAGTGTCTCAGAATTTTTGAAGCAGCCCTCTGTTTCTCAGCAAATGGTTTTCATTATCTGCTGTAATCAGGCCTTCTTGTGCTTTTTGTTTTTATTTTTCATTTTTTTCAAATCCTCCTAGATCATCCCCATTTATTTGCATATTTATTTATTTATTTATTTAGTCCTATGTTACATGAGGGGTCATTTCTTCTGCTTGATAGATTTTTCTCTTATAATTGAAGGGAAGTTTGCACTCACAATACATTTCCTGTGGTAAATACTACACACATATGGTGAAGGCTGGGGTGGTCTGGATTCTGTGGACTTGAGACTTCTGCCTTACAATCTCTACAACCCAGGTTTGAACCTTTCATGTGTGAACACAGTGTGGGAGGTTTTTGACTTCTGGTCTCTTTCCAACTCTTCTACTTCTATTCTTGCCTTCTCTGTCTCTGACTCTCACAGGCTCTCACTCACTCTGTCGGCACTCAGTAATATTTTACTTATACAATATTTTACTGACAGGCCCAGATATACAAAGGAAATCACCAGGACACTGCTGATCTCTGGCTTGTTTTGTTGGCGATTTCACCTAGGTTTCTGGAGCCTCAGCTTTGTAGGTCTCTCTGGCACAATCCATACTCTGTCTCCTCATAGCCATGCCAGTATTCCTCAGACTTTACAATAAAGATACACATATATATGTACATATATATACATATATATATATATATATCAGTCATTTTTAGAATTGTTGACCTTTTTATTTGATCTTGATGCAGAATTACCACATTTATAACAGCCTCCTTATTCATAAATAATTGGACACATCGTTGGAGCAGGATTCACTACAATTATAAATTATAAGCCTTCCAGGAGCATTTCCAATAGCCTTTCTATCAGTATCCTCATTGTAATTATCATAGCACAGAACTTGCCTCCATTTTCTAGTGTAAGCTTCAATACATATGCCTTTCTTTTCATTCTCGGGAATTCTTAATTTCCTGGACCCTGAAGTGTCAGGGAAGTTTTGAAGCAGCCATCTGTTTCTCAGCCGACATTTTCTATATGCCTGCTGTAATCAGGTCTTCCTGTGGTTTTTGTTTTTATTTTTTTCAAATCCTTCTGGATCATCCCCATTCATTTGCATATTTATTTATTTATTTAGTCCCATATCACATGACTGGTAATTTCTTCTGCCTGATAGATTTTCTCTTATAATTGAAGGGAACTTTTGACACACAATACATTTCCTTTTGCAGATACTACACACTACTACAACTACTACTGCACTGTTTTTGACAGTGACATCCAATGCACAATGGATTAGTATTGCATGGCTCTAAAGAATGTTCACAATTTAATCTACAATGTTTTTAACCTCACAAATATTTATTCTGTTCTTTCTTGGGGGATGAATGGTTTACCGTCAACAGTTACATGTAATAGTGGGCACGGGGGTAATTTTCCCACTTTCCCTGTATTTCTGTACATCATTTGTAACTTTCTTACTGAGTAGAAGTAAACAGTCATAAATTGAGAGAGCAGGGCCCAAGCAGGAAGAGAGACAGAGAAACAGCTGCAGTTCTGATTTGACACTAGCACAGCTTTTCCCGAGCTGGGTAAGTGGTGAGCAGGGGCTCAAAACGGGGTCCTGGGCTTCCACATAGTTCCCTGGCATCTCCACCAGCTGTGCCTCCAACCCATGCTTCCTTTGTTGTCCATGTAACTATAGATCTGCTCTAGGCACTTCTCACCTTCATATGCCAGAAACTTAACACTTCTCCCCTCCACCCATGAAACTTTGACCTTTTACTTGAGTGCAAAACAGCAACCCCAATCAACGTTATTTCAGGGAAAAGTGTGTGCGTCTCTGTGGGAGGGTGTGTGTGTGTGTGTATAAGTGTACATAGTGTGTTTCAGTTATGATTAGCACTGTTGTTTCTTTATTCCTGACGCAGATTCTTAGGAACTGGGATGTGCTATGACAAAAAAGTTTCCACTGCACAAGTGGTTTTTCAAATATGAATGGCACATTGGATATTCTGGACACTGTTGTGCATTCTCCCAGGTGGTCCTCAGATGCGTTCTTTCCTTTACTATTCCCATGCTGTGTGCAATTTTCTGTGTAGACTCAAAGAGGTGTGGCATGGAGGAGCTCAGCTGCATTCTGCTGCGTGTCCACAAGGTGGCAGCAAAGCCCATAGTTGAGTGTAGTGATTCTGTGGAATGAGGAGAACTCTGGGATTTGTGGCCCATGGACAGCAAGGTTGAAATTGACGTAGAGGACCCTAGACATCTGTTCTTTCCTGTGGGGTGGGGGGATGCCCCATTTGGCTTTGCAAGTGGAAGGGGTTTCTCTCTTTGTCTGGGATGACTCTACTGGGAGCTTGTGAATTCCTGTGCTCAGCTGCATTCTGCTGGGTGCCCACAAGAGGGCAGCAGCAGTGAGGGACTAAGGATCCATGGGACAAGTGCCCTGAGGCACTGGGCTACAAGTGTGGAGACAGTGATCTGGGTGTGCCCCAAGAGCATGGCCAGCCTAGTTCAAGCAGGCAGTGTCCTAAGGACGGGTCCAGACAGGAGCTATGTGGGTCGTGTTGGCAGAAACAGAGCCTTCAGAGGACGGCAGACAGTCCCTGGGGGCGGGTCTAAGAGACCCTGCCCTCTGAGCCTGAGGGGAGGGCCCAGTGTGTATTCATAGAGACAGCTGGCCAATTAGAGAAGAAGAACATCACCCGCAGGGGAGTGAACCAAGAGCTGGCCAATGAGAACAGAGGAGAAGTTGCGAGGGCGGGACAAAGAGAGCAGCCTTCTGAAGGAAGCCCACCAATGGGAGCTCAGAGCTGGCCTTAAAAGGCTGGGCGTGCTTCCAAGAAGTGCGAAGCAGGGTTCAGCCCAGAGCCCTGCCTTGCAGAATCTGTCAAGTGCGCATGTGTATAACTCCGTTTGTGCCTGTGCCTCTGTGGATGTGTGCGTGCATGGCTGTGAGAGTGTGTGTTTGTGTTTGTTTGTGTGTGTGTATGTGTGTGGTAGGGAGAGAGAGAGAACAACAGAGTCACTGTGGCACAGGTGAATTTGTGCAAAACACTTGGCACATTGTGATTTACCACTCAATATTGACACCATTGTAGCTCTCCTTGGCCCTTGGACACGTTTTTCTTTTCAGATGTAAAGACACTGAAGAGGGAGAGGTTTTTGCCCTGAGGCTTGCACTGGGAATTAGCAGCTGTCCTGTGTGTGTTGCCAGACTACGAAACTTGTGGTTACTGTCCATGTGGAGAGTCTCCTGGATGAGTTCCTTCTCGATCCTTTTTCGCTAGGTCCCGTTGGAGCTGCATATAGCTAATGATTTGGAGATTTTACTCCTTTGGACAATTCTTTTCCTGATGCACAGTTTCTCTCCAGGTTTTAGCAATCAATTGTCTGAATGTCATATTGCATCCATTGTAGAAAATGACTACATCAGTGTCTTTCTCTCTCTCTCTCCCTCCCTCTCTCTCTCTCTCTCTCTCTCTCTCTCTCTCTCTATATATATATATATATATATATATATATATATATATATATATGTATGTATATATGTAACATGTAGAGGTCTGAAAATATATTTTAGCTAGAGACCTGCACAGCTCTGGATTAGAGTAGTAATGTGGATACTCCTGGCCCTTCTTAACCACAGTCATGAGAGATATCTCACATAGCCATTCGTATACCTCTTGTCACTCTACAAATCTCTCTCAGCAGTAACTACAGCTGCCAAATCATCTACTTCCCTCTTGCTCTCTTTGTCCACAGATCCTATCCCAAAACTGTAAATCAAAGAAGAAATAGACATAGTTCAGTTCCCTGCACACAGGACAGGCTGAGGCTGGACCAGGGAGATGCAATACGCCAGCCTACATCTTGGGTGGAGCATCACTAAAATTACTTCCAATTTGGAGAGGCAAGGGCAGTTTCAGAGAGAGGGCTGCAGGCTTCTCAGAGTGGGATAAGACCACTTAGATGTTCTAAGTGTAACCTTTCCTCACACACATAAAATAGCAATGCCACTTGTAAGAAGTATGCATGGGCATGGAGGGTTTGTCTTCAGTGCTCTGGCACTGATTAACACAGGGCCACAATTTCTGTCCTTTTCAGTCACTGTCATTCTGTCTCTCTGACTGTCTCTGCATGCCTTCTTCCCTGGACCCATCGTGGAAGTCAGTGCATACATCATGAACTCGGTCTTTCTGGTGTTGAAATTTTCCTTTCTTTGCCCTTTGGATTATTTAGTCTCCTGCATATGGCGTAGTACAGAGGGGGACTAAGGAGACAGTGTTCCTGCTGCAGGTAACAGGCATATGTCCATCTCCAGCTGCAGCTGTCCAGGCCCTCAGTGCTTGACTCCCATACTCCAGGGCCCTGTGGCTGACACTCAGCCTTAATGCAGCCCTCCTCAATTTCCAGCACTGCATCCTTGTCCTTATTCCATGAGAGCCCAGGTCAAGAGAAGTGAAACTCTATCCCCCTGGCACACACATTGTGCTTTCCCTGTATTGGGCCAAATGTAAAGGATCAGTGGTACTGATGGCCACACCAGTGTCCAAATTTTCCACACAAAACGGAAGCTTCCAGGGTTCAGAAAGAGGGTGTTTTGATGGCTGTGAAATGTCTTTTCCAAGTGCCTCATGGGGTTTCAAATCCTTTTGAAACCTGAAGTTCTTTCTTGTATCTAGGGAATATTCTTACCTCTGGCCTGAAGGCCCTCCCAACTAGGAGCACACCTATCCCGGGATCAGGAGGTCTGCCAGCCTGCTAGCTCCTGGAGGGATTCCTGAGTATGTCTTCAGGCCCCAAGTGGTAACAAGTGTTTCCAATTGCCTTTATTAGCAGCAGCCAGGCCCTCATGTGAGGTGCAGGGCTGTGATCACCACTGGAAGCTCCGAATTCAGCCAGTAGAGGCATCCATCTTTCTTTTATCCATAGCAAGTGCCTGGGGAGTTTGTGCTTCCTGCAAGCAGAGCGACTTTGTATGGGACACTCATGCATGCCTACTTCTGGGAATCTCTCTGAGTGTGATGAGTGGACACCAGGACACCATGATCAGGGATTGTGAGGCCACAACAGCAATTGCCTTAGCTGGACCGAAATGGTAGGTGTAAGGGGCCGGGTTCATCCACTATTGTTTGGTCAAACACAGTTTCCATCTATGTTGAAACACAGCTGTCTCTGTGTTCTTTCCAGGCTTATAATCTGCTGCCCTGTGCAGTTGACTGAGAGCCTGGAAGCTGAGTAGGCAGCCAAACATGACTGGACAGGCTCATGCCCCTGAATTCTAAGCTACCCATTGGCAGTGTTTGTATGATAGTGAGGCATGGGATTGAATGGGGAACTCAGGAGAGCGAGACATGAGAGTCCCTTTGAACATGCATTCTTGCTTAGCGAGAATCTGGGCTAGCTGGCTTGCCCTGACCATCTAGGTTCTCTGTTCATAAGTTGCAGGTGAGGCTGGCTACCTTGACACCCATGCTGTGAGACTACTATAGTTGAGCTCAGAGCACACACAGATACACACAGACAGACAGAGACACACACACACACACACACACACACATTAATGTCGGGTATGGTAGTACAGCATATGGTGAAGGCTGGGGCTGTCTGGGTTCTGTGGGCATGAGAGCTGCTGCCTTACAATCTCTACAAGCTAGGTTTGAACCTGTCATCAATGAACACAGTGTAGGAGATTATTGAATTCTGGTCTCTTTCCAACTCATATATTTCTCTCCTCGCCTTCTCTGTCTCTAACTCTCACATGCTCTCATACACTCTGTCTTCACTCATTTATATTATACTTATATAGTTATTTTACTGACAGGCCCAGATATACAAAGAGAGTTACCAGAGCACTGCTAAGCTCTGGTTTGATGTGTTGGCGATTTCTCCTAGGCTACTGGAGCCTCAGTTTGTAAGTCTTTCTGACACAAGCCATATTCTGTCTCCTCATTTCCATGCCAGTATCACTCAGAGTTTATAATAAAGATATACATACATACATATACATATATATTTATATATATGTCATTTTTAGAATTTTTGACCTATGTATTTGACCTTAATTCAGAATTACACATTTATAACAGCCTAGTTTTTCAGAAATAATTGGCCATATAGTTGGAGCAGGATTCAATACAATTATAAATAATAGAAGCTTCTAGTAGCATTTCTAATCGTGTTTCTATCAGCATCCTTATTGTAATTATCATAGCCCAGAACTTCCCTCCTGTTTGTAGTGTAAGCTTCAATACATATGTGTTTGTTTTCTTTTTCCAGAAATCTTAATTTCCTTGGACCCTGAAGTGTTAGGGAATTTTTGAAGCAGCCCTCTGTTTCTCAGCAGATGGTTTCTATGTTTCTGCTGTAATCAGGTCTTCTTGTTGTTTTTGTTTTTATTATTTTTTATTTTTTCAAGTCCTCCTAAATCATCCCCATTTATTTTCATATTTATTTATTTAGTTAGGTATCACATGAGGGTCACTTCTGCTTGATAGATTTTCTCTTATAATTGAAGGGAACTCTTGACGCACAATGCATTTCCTGGGGCAAATACTACACACATATGGTGAAGGCTTGGGTTGTCTGGGGTCTGTGGACATTAGAGCCGCTGCCTTACAATGTCTACAACCCACGTTTGAACCTGTCATGAATGAACACAGTCTAGGGGGTTTTTGACTTCTCGTCTATTTCCAACTCCTCTATTTCTTTTCTCGCCTTCTCAGTCTCTGACTCTCAAAGGCTCTCACTCACTCTGTCTGCACTCAGTAATATTTTACTTATATCCTTATTTTATAGACAGGCCCAGATATACAAAGAGAGTTGCCAGAGCACTGCTGAGCTCTGTCTTGTTTTGTTGGTGATTTTACCTAGGCTACTGCAGCCTCAGCTTTGTAAGTCTCTCTGACACAACCATATTCTGTCTCCTCATATCCATGGCAGTATCTCTCAGACTTTATAATAAAGATGTACATCCATATACATATATAAATATACATATATATCTGTCATTTTTAGAATTGTCGACCTATGGTCTTCCTGTGGTTTTTATTATTTTTTTATTTTTTCAAATCCTCCTAGATCATCCCCATATATTTGCATATTTGTTTATATATTGTTGCTGATGTGTTATTCTGATGCAGTCTCCTCCCCCAGGTTTTTCTACACCCCGCAAAATCCTAGAGTGCCCCCTTTCAACCAATCCTGGCCCTATATGTCACCCCTGGTTGTCGCCCAATAAAAAGCCCCCTCACCCCCCCTCTCTCTGGTCTCTCAGCTCTCCCTCTCTGAGGTCTGGCTCCCTGTTCTCCCCCTATGGTCAGATAGTGGGGACGGCCATTGCCTGCTGGCTCCACGTGGTCTGAATCAAACCACCCATCCTATAATAAAGATTTGTGTACCCCTTTGCTCTGGACGTCTGCTCTCTTCTCTGCGGTGCAGCCCGACACCAGACCACCACAACAACATCTGGTGCCCATCGTGTTCCGTACCCACACCATGCCCGGCCTGAGGTCTCTGAAACTTCCCAGACACAGGTAAGTGGCACCCGCCCACTTCTGTGGCCCTGTGTTTCCCGCCACCATGGGAAATTTCTCATTTTATCAGGAGGTGTCCCAGTCATTATCTCTTGACCCGGGACAGATTTGCACTGTCATTAATGGTTTAATTTTCGATACCCCTTGCATTTTTTTAACTGTGGTCGCCACTTTCAAGATACGTAAAACGTGGTATGCCATAAAGATAAGTGACCTTGAGGCTGAGGTACAAGAGTTAAATCACATGTGCTTAAGACTTAGACTTCCTAAACAATCAGCGGCTAAACCCAAGAATTCCATTCCCACAGACACGCACACCTGTTCGGATGCTCCTCCTCTAACCCCGCCCCCTTCCGCCCCGGTTTCAGCTCTGCCTGAGGTTTCTGCGTCCCTGAACCCGCCCCCGGCCCCTGCCTCCCCGGTTTCAGCTCCGCCTGAAGCTTCCGTTTTCCTGACCCCGCCCCCAGCTCCTGCTGCTGCAGTTTCAGCTCCACCTGAGGTTTCTGCGACCCTGAATCCCCCTGCCCCTGCCGCCCCAGTTTCAGCTCCGCCTGCAGCTTCCGCGTTCCTGACCCTACCCCTATCCCCTGCTGCCCTGGTTTCAGCTCTGCCTGAGGCTTCCTCGTCCCTGACCACGCCCCCTGCTGATACGTCACCATTAAGGGACCTAGTGGCTGAGATAAGAGAGCTAAAGGATATTTTTTCAGTATTTAAGGATTTTAAACCATGTGCAGTCCACCCCGGTAGCTCAGTCCCCGTAGGTATTCGTTTAGTCTCCTCTGCAGCCACTACAGCAGTTTCTATGGCACTTTCCACTTCTGTAGCTCCCTCTACCGTGCCATCAGACCAAATTCACACATTCCAGGTAAACTTGGCCCCTTCTAAACAAAACCCTCAGCCATGGCAGCCATATTACTCTAAAAACTTTAGAACACTCAGAAAAGCAGTCAGGGAGGACGGAATGCAATCTCCATGGACCAAGTCCGTCTTGAGGAGTTTTTACCAGCATTTAAATACACCACAAGACAGGAAATATCTGGCTCGTGCTGCACTCCCAGACCCACTCTATCTTCAGTGGCAGGCATGCTTCCAGGATGAGTGCTCTAAGGCAATCGCAGGAAAATAGTAACAAACAGGTAGAATAGAATTCTGATGCTTTGTTTGGAGCAGGAGCTTATGAATCTGGAGCTCAGCAGGCAGAAGCCAGGTTTCCAACCAGTTATTTTGAACAGGTAAGCATCTGTGCAACACAAGCATGGGAAAGGGTTTCCACACCCAATGTAGATCCGTCAGCACCCATTAACTCTTTTCACCAAGGCTCTGATGAATCATTGGCGAGCTTCATCTCAAGGGTGAAGAGAAGCTTAGAGAGAAAGGTTTATAATCCTGACGTCCGCACACTACTCCTGCGCTCCATTGTCTGGGAAGGCATGACACCACAGTTCCATCAGGTATGCCTTAATCTTAAACACCTACACCCAGATAATTGGATTCTAGTGAAACAGGAACTTACATCAGGCAATTATGGGGCACCCTCTATGACGCAGGTCTATGCAGTTACCCCACGTAAGCAAAACGGGACCTGCTTTCAGGGCGGTCGCCAAGGACATTGGCGTAACCAATGTCCTGATGAGTTGCGACCACGCCTCCAGTCAGGGAAACCACGCCTCCAGCCAGAGCAACCAGGCTTTCAGTCAGGGAGCCAGAGACCACATACTGTTTGTCCAAAATGTCGTAAGGGGTTTCATTGGAAGAGAGATTGTTGGTCCCAATTTCATAAAGATGGTTCGCCCCTGAATGGTACCAATCCGGGGCCTGAGATTTTTTGGACCACTCCTGTTTTAGAACAAGGTCACCCTTCTATGACAGTAAAGATTGGCAATATTCCTTTTGAATTTTTGATTGACATGGGGGCAGCAAAGACGATTTTAAGGCAAGAAGAGGTTCCCCAAGATTGGGAACTCATCCCTTGACGCAGTTTATATGGAATAGGAGGGATGACGAGAGCATTTTGCACACGAGACTCGCTTATGTGGGAAGACCCAGAAGGTTCTACCAGACACTTCCGCCATTTGTTAGCTAATATTAGCACCAACTTACTGGGCAGGGATCTTCTGGAATGTCTTAATATTATGATATCCACAGATGCCTCTGCAGAGCGTAAAACTCATTCCTGCTATACCAGGTCTATTCAGCACCCCCAATACTAAATGCCATAGTTCGTAGCCAAACACCCCGTTTAAGCTGGCTTTATAATGAGCCTGTCTGGGTGGAACAGTGGCCTTTACCTAGGGATAAGCTAAAAATTTTAAAAGAGCTCATCCGCGAGCAGTTGTCCTTGGGACACATTCGTCATTCTCGAAGCCTATGGAATACTCCTGTCTTTGTGATTAAAAAGCGCTCAGAAAAATGGCGCCTCCTTCAAGATTTCCGTGCAGTAAATAAAACCATGCAGGTCTGGGGCTCCCCCCAAAGGGGTTTGCCTCTTGCTTCTGCAATTCCCACGGGAATTCCAATCATAGCTATTGATATACAAGATTGTTTTTTCTCTATCCCCTTGCATCCGAGAGATTGTAAACGTTTTGCCTTCTCTGTTCCGTCTATTAATAACGCCAGCCCTGCTGATAGATTTGAATGGGTGGTGCTGCCCCGGGGTATGGCCAATAGTCCTACAATTTTTCAGGAGGCTGTTAAATCTGCCCTTGTCCCATATATTCATAAGGGCCTTAATATTTATCATTATACAGATGATATTTTAATATGGGGAAAATCAGATACAGATCTCTATGCCTTACGTGATTTTCTCATTCCTGCATTAAAGAAAAGCGGCCTTAATGTAGCCCCTGAGAAGATACAGCTAATCCCTCCAATATCCTTCCTAGGTTCAGAGATTTCTCTAACGCAAATTCGTCCCTTAAAACCTAATGTTACCTTCCCTTCTAACCTTACTCTTGCTTCTTTACAAAGTTTTCTAGGAAATTTAAATTGGCTCAGGCAGTATCTCTATCTGCCCACAAGCTGCCTCCAACCACTGTTTGACCTGTTGAAAGTAAACAAACAGCCCTCTTCAAAACATAAGTTAACTCCTGAGGCCTGCTTGGCACTGGAAAGTGTTAACCAGGCCCTCCAGGACATGCACCTTGTTCGATTCTCCCCCTCCTCTCCGGTAAACCTTCTAATCTTCAACTCCACCCCCACAGTAGTAGGGGCACTGTGGCAAGACATGGGGTTCTCAAATGGCTTCACACGCCAGTAGGAGGAGCTCCAAGACTCCTCACTGAGATAGACACGTTAGCATTCATGTTTCGCCAAGGGAGAAATAGGTCTGTGCAGGTCTTAGGGAAAGAACCGGATTTAATCATTCTGCCCTTTTCTCTCACAGATACAGAGTGGCTTATACACCATCATTCCCGCTTTGCCATAAGCTTCGTGGGGTTTCCAGGACAAATAGATAACCATTTTCCTTCTAATAAATTGATAGCTTCTTTACCTCTTCTGCCTCTACTAGCACCTAAACTTTTCTCTCGGGATCCCATTACCTCTGCTCCTACAATCTTTACTGATGGCGGAAAAAGGGGAGCTGCTGCCCTTATATATTACCCAGACAAACAATCTCCTAAACCTCTGTTTACTGAGCTTCCTGATAATTCCCCTCAGTTCAAAGAAATTTATGCTGTTTTTCTTGCACTAAAAGCTGTACCAGAATCCTTCAACCTTTTCTCTGACAGTGTGTATACTGTTAACTTACTTCCATGGCTTGCTCCTTCTTATGTGAAAATTGATGACAACCCACTTTCCCCTCTCTTGATTCAAATCGCCTCTATGCTCTGTTCTTGAACCCAACCACCGTATATTCAACACCTTCGTTCCCTCTTCCTGGTTCCCTGTCCAAAGGGAATGCTGCAGTTGACCACCTTGCCTTCATGGGAACTTTCCCAGTCTCTGTCTCTGATCCTGCTAATTTTCATTCTCTAACCCATGTTAATCTTAAAGGCCTTCGAGCTCGATTCCCTGGTGTTCCTGTACCACAGTTAAAACATATCCTCGCTACATGCTCTTCTTGTGCAAGTCTCATAAAGACACCTGCTATACAGAACCCTTGGGGTTAACCCCCGAAGTTTAAAAGCTAATACTATTTGGCAAATTGATGTCACCCATATACCAAACTTTGGCAAACAAAAATATGTGTTTGTCTCAATTGATACCTTTTCTAAATTTATGTGGGCTACAGCTCAGACAGGAGAAAGTGCTAAAAAGCTTGTAAGCCATATGCTCTTGTTTTGCCGTTATGGGGGTCCCATTATTTTTGAAAACAGACAATGTACCTATGTTTACAAGCAAACAATTTAAAGATTTTTGTTCCCTCTGGAATATTACTCATACCACGGGCATTCCCTACAATCCACAGGGACAAGGCATTGTCGAGAGGGCCCATCAAACTCTGAAGGCTCAAGTAAAGAAAGATAAAGGAGGAACATATCCCCCCAATATCCAGCTAGCAAAGCCTTAACTACGTTAAATCTCTTTAATATTTACAATAACTTGGCCTTACCCCCTATTGTTCTTCACTGGCAAACACCATCTACCTTCCCATCTATTAAGGTCAAATGGAGAGACCCACTCGATAAAATTTGGAAAGGGCCTGACCGATTATTGACCGTGGGAATGGGTTTCGCATGCATTTTGCCTCAAAATTTCTCTAAACCTGTCTGAGTTCCTGCCCGCCATGTCCGACAATACCCGCAGGAGGGCGCTGTTATTCATGAAGAACAAGAAATACTACAAGAGGACCAGATGCAGGATACATCCCAGGACCCGTAATACGACATGGCAGAACCTACAAAATTTGGCTCACAGAGACCTCTCTCCTACCCTTTCCCTGTATGTCTTATGTTATAACTGGCCAGTTGTTTTTGTGAGTGAGTGTGTTGAATGACAAAAAAAAAAAAATTTTTTTTGCATGACCCATCTGCTTGGAGTACTCTAAGAGGTAATTGGCTTTATATAAAAATTCTGGACACAGCCAAACTTTCTGGAGACGTCCAGAAACATTCCAAAAATTTTTTTCTTTCACCCTCTTTTGAATTTTATATATAGTTTTGGTATATATGTAAGTGTTTAGTCTTAAACTGTGTGACTAATGACAGATTTAAATTTGTTTTAAATAATGTGTTTTTATAACAAAAGTTCTTTTTCCTCCAGTTTGTTATAACTAAATGTTTATGGGTATGTCTCAAGTTTGGTAACACTAAATTAACGGTCAAAAGTGTAACCCTACAGCTACACTTTTACCAGACAAGGTAAAAATTAATTTGTTAAGGTAACTTACTATTTAGGTAAAAGTCTAAATGTTCAATGTGATTATTCATTCCCAAAACTAAACTATATAAATTTTATATACAGGACACCTTTGAAGGGCCCCCAAAGGTGCCCTGTAAACTATCTTGTGGAAATTAATCCACAACAGATCTGGCATCAATCTGGCACTATAAACGTTAAAATCATTGTCACGAATATGCATTAACTCTCTAAGCAATTTGAGTCTGTTTAAAATACATATTTTAGCTAAAATTGGTCTCAAGATCCTGCGGTAGAGGCTGCTACAGGAGGTCACATTAGATGGCCTTTAAATAAAATCATAAAGAGATTCTAAACCAATTATAATCATCGAGGTATCAACTATAACAAACCTATAACTTGTTACAAGTTCAAATTAACCACGAGAAGCAGATTGTTTGTGTTTCTTTCACAGGAATCCCAGAAAAACCATCTGAACCCCTGCACACCCTGACGTCACCCACTAGATGGCACGACTACCATGGCACACCCCCCGAAACCCTAGATGTCACTCAACGCGATCTGAAGAACCTGATACACAGACTCCAAGGACAGAACTTTCTTCATGCCTGGTTACCGTTCCTGCTTCTGACCTGCTTGGCACGTGTTGGCAGTTCCAGCTGGCTATCTACAGAAAAGCAACATTCCAGTGGCTGACCTCCCACATGCAGCATTGCATCCCCTGCCAATTCTTCCCCTAGCCATCTACTTCGGACTGAGACTTGTATCGGACTTTCTGACGTACCTTATATACATTTTACACAATTTTGAAGCAGCTTATTTCCCTTCACGCTGCTGGTTTTTCATATACTGATCCTGAGTAATTCATAGACTTTACTGACTATTGCCTTGAGGACTATACAATGCCAAATAGCCCCTCTGTTTGGTAGGTCATGCCTCCCGCCTCCCCCTCATTATGTACACTTGCCCATTTCCCCACCCAAGCAGGGAATGTTCGTTTACACACCAATCCTTCCCTTCACACCACACTGCCTTTTACTACTCCCCTACTTGTCCCTTCCTATTTTGTTATATCATTTAGGCTTATGCCCAAAAGGTTTCTGCCCCATGATAGTCTTTTACAGACTTTGTACATCTTATTCAATGACTAGATAGAAAGATAGAAAAGATGTAGAGATATTGTGAAGAGATGGTTGAGCAGGCTGCGCTTAAACCTATGAGATGAGTCTCTCCAGGTAAGTCTCTCTTTCTAAAGAGGGGGTGAGCACAGGAGGACGCATAAATCTCACAAGGTTTGCAGCCATTTAAGCCTTCCCTCCTCCACAGAAAGTCCTACATCTTCCAACCTGAGCATGGCATTCCTCTAAAACATTTAAGCCTGCTCCATTCCATTTTTCTTTACTGTGTCCATTTAGATATAAAGGGATAGGAGGAGATGTTGCTGATGAGTTATTCTGATGCAGTCTCCGCCCCCAGGTTTTTCTACGCCCCGCAAAATCCTAGAGTGCCCCCTTTCAACCAATACTGGCACTACACGTCACCCCTGGTTGTCACCCAATAAAAGCCCCCTCATCCACCCTCTCTCTCTGGGCTCTCAGCTCTCCCTCTCTGAGGTCTGGCTCCTGCTCTACCCCCGTGGTCAGATAGTGGGGACGGCCATTGTCGGCTGGCTCCACATGGTCTGAACCAAACCCCCCCATCCTATAATAAAGATTTGTGTACCCATTTGCTCTGGACGTCCGCTCTCTTCTCCGCGGTGCAGCCCGAAAATAGACCACCACAACAATATATTTAGTCCGATATCACATAATGGGTCATTTCTTCTGCCTGACAGATTTTCTTTTATAATTGAAGGGAACTTTGGACACACAATACATTTCCTTTTGCAGATACAATACACTACTAGAACTACTACTGCATTGTTTTTGACAGTGACATCCAATGCACAATGGATTAGTATCTCATGGCTCTAAAGAATGTTCCCTGTTTAACCTACAATGTTTTTAACCTCACAAATATTTATTCTGTTCTTTCTTGGGGGATGAATGCTTTACAGTCAACAGTTACATGTAATAGTGGCAATGGGGGTAATTTTTCCCACTTTCCCTGTATTTCTGTACATCATTAGTAGCTTTCCTATTGAGGAGAAGGAAACAGTCATAAATTGAGAGAGCAGGGCCCAAGCAGGATAAGAGACAGAGAGACAACTGCAGCTCTGATTTGCCACTAGCCCAGCTTTTCCCTAATTCGGTAAGTGTTGTTAAAATTTCGGAGGCTCTTGCCGGGACGGCTAGCTTCACGGGCGGGTAACAGAGACGCGGAGACAACGGCTGGGCAGGGAAGCTCTATTTCTTTATTCAGGAACAACGATTCATAAACTAAGACAAACTAATCACCAAACAGAACTCTGCTGTCTCTTTGCGGCGGCACAAGCACTCTATCTTTTACTCTCTAACTCAGGAACTCTCCAACTCTGGCACTCTGGAACATTCGTACTTGAGAGCCCTCTGAAACTCTTCCACTGTGGAACTCTCTCTTACTCTGTAACTCTGAAACTCTCGAACTCCGGAACTCAGGAACTCTGGCACTCTCGAACTCAGGAACCCTCTCCCGGGGTTCCTCTGGGGCGGGGCCAAGCGGGCCCGCAAAATTAGCAGGCCTGATCCAATTCTCTTGGCGGGGGGAGGGCAAGAACAAGCCAATGAAAAGCATACGACACGTAAGTGGTGACCAGGGGCTCAAAATGGGTTCTTGGGCTTCCACATAGTTCTCTGGCATTCTTGATTAGGCAGAAAATGGGCTAGCTGGCTTTCCCTGACCAGCTAGGTTTTCTGTACATAAGTTGCAGGTGAGGCTGGCTACCTTGACACCCATGCTCTGAGACTACTACAGGTGAGCTCTGAGCACACAAAGACAGACACACACACATTACTGCCAGGTCTGGTAGTACAGTATATGGTGAAGACTGGAGCTGTCTGGGGTCTGTGGGCATGAGAGCTGCTGCCTTACAATCTCTACAAGCCAGGTTTGAACCTGTCATCAGTGAACACAGTGTAGGAGGTTTTTGAATTCTGGTCTCTTTCGAATTCATCTACTTCTCTTCTCATCTTCTCTAACTCTCACATTCTCTGGCTGGCTGGGGGCGTGTCCCTGGAACAACAGGCCAATCAGAGTCGAGCTGATGTGGCTGGTGGGCGGGCCTTCCAGAGGATGCCCAATGAGCATACTCCAAGGCAGCAGTGGTGGTGGTGCTCAAGGCCACTGGCCAATCAATCACTAGGAGCGCAGACCCTCCTGGGCGTGTCCAAGCAGACTGGGCAATGAGATTTCTGGCAGGGGTTCTGGGTGTGGCCGAGGCCTCTGGCCTATCAGAGCATGGCTAGCGCCCTGTGGGCGGGCCTTTTGAAGGAAGCCCGACTATGGGAGCTCAGAGCTGGCCTTACAAGGCTGGGCGTGCTTCCAGGAAGTGCGAAGCAGGGTTCAGCCCAGGGCCCTGCCTTGCAGAAGCTGTCCAGTGCGCATGTGTATAACTCTGTTTCTGCCTGTGCATCTGTGGATGTGTGCGTGTGTGTGACTGTGAGAGTGTGTGTTTGTGTGTGTTTGTGTTGTGTGTGTGAGGGAGGGAGAGACAGAGAAAAACAGAATTACTGTGGCACAGGTGATTTTGTGCAAAACACTTGGCACATTCTGATTTACAGCTCAATATTGACACCATTGTAGCTCTCCTTGGCCCTTGGTCACCTTTCTTCTTTTCAGATGTAAAGACACTGAAGAGGGAGAGGTTTTTGCCCTGAGGCTTGCACTGGGAACTGTCAGCTGCCCTGTGTGTGTGCCAGACTAGGAAACTTGTGGTGCCTGTCCATGTGGAGAGTTTCCTGGATGAGTTCCTTCTCAAGCCTATTTTGCTCGGTACCCTTGGAGCTGCATAGAGCTAATGATTTGGAGATTTTACTCATTTGGACAATTCTTTTCCTGATGCACAGTTTCTCTCCAGGATTTAGCAATAAATTGTTTGAATGTCATAACGAATCCATTATAGAAAATGAATACATCAGTGTCTCACTCTCTCTCTCTCTCTCTCTCTCTCTCTATATATATATATATATATATATATATATATATATATATATATATATAGGTCTGAAAATATTTTTAGCTAGAGACCTGCACAGCTCTGGATTATTGTAAGTATTCGGATACACCTGGCCCTTCTGAGACACAGTCATGAGAGACATCTCACAGAGCCATTCCTATACGTCTTGTCAGTCTACAAATCTCTCTCAGCACAAACTACTGCTGCCAAATGATCTAATTCCCTCTTGCTCTTTTTCTCCACCGAGTCCTATCCCAAAACTGTAAGTCAAAGAAGAAATAAACATAGTGCAGTTCCCTGCACACAGGACAGGCTGAGGCTGGACCAGGGAGATAAAATACGCCAGCCTGCTTCTTGGCTGGAGCCTCACTAAGACTACTTCCAATTTGGAGAGGTGAGGGCAGTTTTGGAGAGTTGGCTGCAGGCCAAGTGTTGCTTCTCAGAGTTGGGTAAGACCTAGATGTTTAAGTGTAACCTTTCCTCACAAACATAAAATAGCAATGCCACTTGTTAGAAGTATGCATGGGCATGGAGGATTTTTCTTCAGTGCTCCGGCACTGATCAACAAAGGTCCAGAAATTCTGTACTTTTCTGTCACTGTCATTCTGTCTCTCTGACTGTCTCTACATGCGTTCTTCACTGGGCCCTTACTGGAAGTCAGTGCATGCATCATTAACTCAGTCTTCCTGGTGTTGAAATTTTCCTTCCTTTGCCCTTTGGATTATTTAATCTCGTGCATATGGCATAGTACAGTGGGAAACTGTGGAGGCAACGATCCTGCTGCAGGTAACAGGCATGTGTCCATCACCAGCTGCAGCTGTCCAGGCCCTCTGTGATTGACTCCCATTCTCCAGGGCCCTGAGGTTGACACTCAGCCTAAATGCAGCCCTCCTCACCTTCCTGCACAGCATCCTAGTCTTTATTCCATGAGAGCCCAGGTCAAGAGAAGTGAAACTCTATCCCCCTGGCACACACATTGTGCTTTCCCTCTGTTGGGCCGAATGTAAAGGATCTGTGGTACTGATGGCCACACCAGTGTCCAGATTTTCCATGCAAAACGGAAGCTTACAGGGTTCAGAAAGAGGGTGTTTTGATGGCTGTGAAATGTCTTTTCCAAGTGCCTCATGGGGTTTCAAATCCTTTTGAAAACTGAAGTTCTTTCTTGTATCTAGGGAATATTCTCACCTCTGTCCAGAAGGCCTTCCCAACTAGGAGCACACCTATCTCGGGGTCACGAGGTCTGCCAGCATGCTAGCTCCTGGTGGGATTCCTGAGTATGTCCTCAGAGCCCAAGTGGTAACAGCTGTTTCCAATCGCCTTTATTAGCATCAGCCAGGGCCTCAGGTGAGGGGCGGGACTGTGATCTCCACTGGAAGCTCCTAATTCAGCCAATGGAGGCATCCATCTTTCTTTTGTCTCTCCATAGCAAGGGCCTGGGGAGTTTGTGCTTCCTGCAAGCAGAGCGACTTTGTATGGGACACTCATGAATGCCTACTTCTGGGAATCTCTCTGAGTGTCATGAGTGGACACCAGTACACCATGATCAGTGCTTGTGAGGCCACAGGAGGAATTGCCTTAGCCCAACACAAAGGGTAGGTGTAAGGGGCCGGGTTCATCCACTATTGTTTGGTCAAACACAGTTCCCATCTATATTGAAACACAGCTCTCTCTGGGTTCTTTCTGGGCTTGTAATCTGCTGCCCTGAGCAGTGGACTGAGAGCCTGGAGCCTGAATAGGCAGCCAAACATGACTGGCCAGGCTCATGCCTCTGAATTCTAAGGGATTCGCCTGCTTCCCTCATTGGCAGTGTTTGGATGATAGTGAGGCATTGGATTGAATGGGGAACTCAGGAAAGGGAGACATGAGAGTCCCTTTGCATATGCATTCTTGCTTAGCCAGAATCTGGGCTAGCTGGCTTGTCCTGACCAGCTAGGTTCTCTGTACATAAGTTGCAGGTGAGGCTGGCTAACTTGACACCCATGCTCTGAGACTACTATAGGTGAGCTCAGAGCACACACAGACACACACAGACAGACACACACACACACACACACACACACACACATTACTGTCAGGTCTGGTAGTACAGCTTATTATGAAGGCTGAGGCTGTCTAGAGTCTGTGGGCATGAGAGGTGCTGCCTTACAGTCTCTAAAAGCCAGTTTTGAACCTGTCATCAATGAACACAGTGTAGGAGGTTTTTGAATTCTGGTCTCTTTCCAACTCATCTATTTATCTTCTTGCCTTCTCTGTCTCTAACTCTCTCATGCTCTCATACACTCTGTCTTCACTCATTTATATTTTACTTATATACTTATTTTACTGACAGGCCCAGATATACAAAGAGAGTTACCAGAGCACTGCTGAGCTCTGCCTTGTTGTGTTGGCAATTTCACCTAGGCTACTGGAGCATCAGTTTGTATGTCTTTCTGACACAAGCCATATTCTGTCAGCTCATTTCCATGCCAGTATCACTCAGAGTTAATAATAAAGAGATACATACATATATATAAACATATATATTTATATATATGTCATTTTTTGAATTTTCTACATATGTATTTGACCTTAAATCAGAATTACCACATTTATAACTTCCTAGATTTTCAGAAATAATTGGCCATTTAGCTGGAGCAGTATTCAATACAATTATAAATAATAGAACCTTCCAGTAGCATTTCTAATCGTGTTTCTATCAGCATCCTTATTGTAATTATCATAGCCCAGAACTTCCCTCCTTTTTCTAGTGTAAGCTTCAATATGTATGTGTTTGTTTTCTTTTTCAGGAAATCTTAATTTCCTTGGACCGTGAAGTGTTAGAGAATTTTTGCAGCAGCCCTCTGTTTCTCAGCATATGGTTTCTATGTTTCTGCTGTAATCATGTCTTCTTGTGGTTTTAATTTTCATTATTTTTATTTTTTCAAGTCCTCCTAAATCATCGCCATTTATTTGCATATTTATTTATTCAGTCAGGTATCACATGAGGGTCCTTTCTTCTGTTTGATATATTTTCTCTTATAATTGAAGGGAACTCTTGACACCCAATGCATTTCTTGGGCCAAATACTACACACATATAGTGAAGGCTTGAGTTGTCTGGGGTCTGTGGGCATTAGAGCTGCTGCCTTACAATCTCTACAACACAGGTTTGAACCTGTCATGAATGAGCACAGTCTAGGGGGGGTTTGACTTCTGGTCTATTTCCAACTCCTCTATTTCTTTTCTCTCCTTCTCTGTCTCTGACTCTCACAGGCTCTCACTCACTCTGTCTGCACTCAATAATATTTTACTTATATCCTTATTTTTTTGACAGGCCCAGATATACAATGAGAGTTGCCAGAGCACTGCTGAGCTCTGTCTTGTTTTGTTGGTGATTTCACCTAGGCTACTGGAGCCTCAGCTTTGTAAGTCTTTCTGACACAAGCCATATTCTGTCTCCTCATATCCATGGCTGTATCTCTCAGACTTTATTATAAAGATATACATCCATATACATATATAAATACACATATATATCTGTCATTTTTAGAATTGTCGACCTATGGTCTACCTGTGGTTTTTATTATTTTTTATTTTTTTTAAATCCTCCTAGATCATCCGCATATATTTTCATATTTATTTATATATTTATTTCGATATCACATGAGGGGTCATTTCTTCTGCCTGATAGATTTTCCCTTATAATTGAAGGGAACTTTGGACACACAATACATTTCCTTTTGCAGATACTACACACTACTACAACTACTACTGCACTGTATTTGACACTGACATCCAATCCACAATGGATTAGTATTGCAAGACTCTAAAAAATGTTCCCTATTCAACCTACAAACTTTTTAACCTCAAAAATATTTATTCTGCTCTTTCTTGGGGGATGAATGGTTTACAGTCAACAGTTACATGTAATAGTGGCTAAGGGGGTAATTTTTCCCACTTTCCCTGTATTTCCGTACATCATTTGTAACTTTCCTATTGAGGAGAAGGAAACAGTCATAAATTGAGAGAGCAGGGCCAAATCAGGAAGAGAGACAGAGAGACAGCTGCAGCTCTGATTTGCCACTAGCCCAGCTTTTCCCTAATTGGTAAGTGATGACCAGGGGCTCAAAATGGGGCATTGGGCTTCCACATAGTTCTCTGGCATTCTTCCTTAGGCAGAATCTTGACTAGCTGGCTTGCCCAGACCAGCTAGGTTCTCTGTACATAAGTTGCAGGTGAGGCTGGCTACCTTGACACACATGCTCTGAGACTACTACAGGTGAGCTCTGAGCACACACAGACACACACAGACAGACAAACAGACACACACACACACACACACATTACTGTCAGGTTTGGTAGTACAGTATATGGTGAAGAGTGGGGCGGTCTGGGGTCTGTGGGCATGAGAGCTGCTGCCTTACAATCTCTACAAGCCAGGTTTGATACTGTCATCAATGAACACAGTGTAGGAGGTTTTTGAATTCTGAGACACTGAAGAGGGAGAGTTTTTTTCCCTGAGGCTTGCACAGGGAACTAGCAGCTGCCATGTGTGTGTTGCCAGACTAGGAAACTTGTGGTACCTGTACATGTGGAGAGTCTCCTGGATGAGTTCCTTCTTGAGCCTTTTTCGATCGGTCCCACTGGAGCTGCATATAGCTAATGTATTGGAGAATTTACTCCTTTGGACAATTCTTTTCCTGATGCACAGTTTCTCTCCAGGTTTTAGCAATCAGTTGTCTGAATGTCATATCGAATCCATTGTAGAAAATGACTACATCATTGTCTCTCTATCTCTATCTTTCTCTATATATATATGTAACTGTATATGTATATGTATATGTCTGAAAATATTTTTTAGCTAGAGACCTGCACAGCTCTGGATTAGTGTAGTAAAGTGGATACACCTGGCCCTTCTGAGCCACAGTCATGAGAGACATCTCACAGAGCCATATTGTTTATCACTCTACAAATCTCTCTCAGCACAAACTACCTCTGTCAAATCATCTACTTCCCTCTTGCTCATTTAGTCCACTGATTCCTATCCCAAAACTGTAAATCAAAGAAGAAATAGACATAGTGCAGTTTCCTGCACACAGGACAGGCTGAGGCTGGACCAGGGAGATGCAATATGCCAGCCTGCATCTTGGCTGGAGCATCACTAGGACTACTTCCAATTTGGAGAAGCACGGGCAGTTTTGGAGATTGGGCTGCCGGCCAAGTATTGCTTCTCAGAGTGGGGTAAGACCTAGATGTTCTAAGTGTAACCTTTCCTCACAAACATAAAATAACAATGCCACTTGTAAGAAGTATGCATGGGCATGGAGGATTTGTCTTCAGTGCTCTGGAACTGATCAACACAGGTCCAGAAATTCTGTACTTTTCTGTCACTGTCATTCTGTCTTTCTGACTGTCTCTACATGCGTTCTTCACTGGGCCCTTACTGGAATTAAGTGCATGCATCGTTACTCGTTCTTCCTGGTGTTGAAATTTTCCTTTCTTTCTGCTTTGGATTATTTAATCTCGTGCATATGGCATAGTACAGTGGGGAACTGTGGTGGCAGCGATCCTACTGCAGGTAACAGGCATGTGTCCATCACCAGCTGCAGCTGTCCAGGTCCTCTGTGATTGACTCCCATTCTCCAGGGCCCTGAGGCTGACACTCAGCCTAAATGCAGCCCTCCTCACCTTCCTGAACAGCATCCTAGTCCTTATTCCATGAGAGCCCAGGTCAAGAGAAGTGAAACTCTATCCCCCTGGCACACACATTGTGCTTTACCTCTGGTGGGCCGAATGTAAAGGATCTGTGGTACTGATAGCCACACTAGTGTCCACATTTTCCATGCAAAACGGAAGCTTCCAGGGTTCAGAAAGAGGGTGTTTTGATGGCTGTGAAATGTCTTTTCCAAGTGCCTCATGGGGTTTCAAATCCTTTTGAAACCTGAAGTTCTTTCTTGTATCTAGGGAATATTCTCACCTCTGGCCAGATGGCCTTCCCAACTAGGAGCACACCTATCCTGGGGTCAGGAGGTCTGCCAGCCTGCTAGCTCTTGGAGGGATTCCTGAGTATGTCCTCAGGGCCCAAGTGGTAACAGCTGTTTCCAATTGCCTTTATTAGCATCATCCAGGCACTCAGGTGAGGGGCGGGACTGTGATCTCCACTGGAAACTCCTTATTCAGCCAATGGAGGCATCCATCTTCCTTTTGTCTCTCCATAGCAAGGGCCCGGGGAGTTTCTGCTTCCTGCAAGCAGAGCCACTTTGTATGGGACACTCATGCATGCCTACTTCTGGGAATCTCTCCGAGTGTCATGAGTGGACACCAGTACACCATGATCAGGGCTTGTGAGGCCACAGGAGCAATTGCCTTAGCCGGACACAAAGGGTAGGTGTAAGGGGCCGGGTTCATCCACTATTGTTTGGTCAAACACAGTTCCCATCTATATTGAAACACAGCTCTCTCTGGGTTCTTTCTGGGCTTGTAATCTGAAGCCCTGAACAGTGGACTGAGAGCCTGGAGGCTGAGTAGGCAGCCAAACATGACTGGACAGGCTCATGCCCCTTAATTCTAAGTGTTGCGCCAGCTTCACTCAATGGCAGTGTTTGGATGATAGTGAGGCATGGGATTGAATGGGGAACTCAGGAGAGTGAGACATGAGAGTCCCTTTGCATATGCATTCTAGCTTAGCCAGAATCTGGGCTAGCTGGCTTGCCCTGACCAGCTAGGTTCTCTGTACATAAGTTGCAGGTGAGGCTGGCTAACTTGACACCCATGCTCTGAGACTACTATAGGTAAGCTCATAGCACACACAGATACATACAGACAGACAGACACACACACACACACATTACAGTCAGGTCTGGTAGTACAGCTTATGGTGAAGGCTGGGGCTGTCTGGGGTCTTTGGGCATGAGAGCTGCTGCCTTACAATCTCTAAAAGCCAGCTTTGAACCTGTCATCAATGAACATAGTGTAGGAGGATTTTGATTTCTGGTCACTTTCTTTTTTATTTATTTATTTATTTATTTATTTATTTTATTTAAGAAAGGATTAATTAACAAAACCATAGGGTAGGAGGGGTACAACTCCACACAATTCCCACCGCCCAATCTCCATATCCCACCCCCTCCCCCTATAGCTTTCCCATTCTCTATCCCTCTGGGAGCATGGACCCAGGGTCATTGAGGGTTGCAGAAGGTAGAAGGTCTGGCTTCTGTAATTGCTTCCTCGCTGAACATGGGCGTTGACTGGTCGGTCCATACTCCCAGTCTGCCTCTCTCTTTCCCTAGTAGGATGGGTCTCTGGGGAAGCTGAGCTCCAGGACACATTGGTGGTGTCTTCAATCCAGGGAAGTCTGGCTGGCATCCTGATGACACCCGGAACCTGGTGACTGAAAAGAGAGTTAACATACAAAGCCAAACAAATTGTTGAGCAATCATGGACCCTAAGCTTGGAAAAGTGGAGAGGATGTATTAGGGAGGTACTCACTGCAAACTCTAGTATACTTCTGCTTTCTTACTTTGGTGCCATACTCCAAACTCAGTCAATTTCTGCTTTGCGTTTCTACTTCTTTTTTTTTTTTTTTACATGCATAACATTCCCCAGATTCCCATTTAGCAATACAACCCCCACTATTTCATTCATCATTTTTCATGGACCTGTATTCTCCCCACCCACCCACCCACCCCAGAGTCTTTTACTTTGGTGTAATACTCCAATTCCATTTCAGGTTCGACTTGTGTTTTCTTTTCTAATCTTGTTTTTCAACTTCGGCCTGAGAGTGAGATCATCCCATATTCATCCTTCTGTTTCTGACTTATTTCACTCAACATGATTTTTTCAAGGTCCATCCAAGATCGGCTGAAAACGGTGAAGTCACCATTTTTTACAGCTGAGTAGTATTCCATTGTGTATATATACCACAACTTGCTCAGCCACTCATCTGTTGTTGGACACCTGGGTTGCTTCCTGGTTTTGGCTATTACAAATTGTGCTGCCAAGAACATATGTGTACACAGATCTTTTTGGATGGATGTGTTGGGTTCCTTAGGATATATCCCCAGGAGGGGAATTGCAGGGTCATAGGGTAGGTCCATTTCTAGCCTTCTGAGAGTTCTCCAGACTGTTCTCCACAGAGGTTGGTCCAATAGACATTCCTACCAGCAGTGCAGGAGGGTTCCTTTGACCCCACATCCTCTCCAGCATTTGCTGCTGTTACCTTTTCTGATGTGTGACATTCTCACAGGAGTGAAGTGATATCTCATTGTTGTCTTGATTTGCATTTCTCTGACAATCAGAGACTTGGAGCATTTTTTCATGTGTTTCTCAGCCTTTTGGATCTCTTCTGTGGTGAATATTCTGTCCAATTCCTCCCCCCATTTTTGGATGGGGTTATTTGTTGTCTTGTTGTTGAGTCTGGTAAGCTCTTTATATGTGTTGGTTATTAAACTCTTATCTGATGTATGGCATGTAAAGATCTTCTCCCATTCTGTGAGGGGTCTCTTGATTTGGGTAGTGGTTTCTTTTGTTGTGAAGAAGCTTTTTAATTTGATGTAGTCCCATAGGTTTATACTTGCCTTAGTCTTCCTTGTAATTGGATTCGTTTCATTGAAAATGTCTTTAAAATTTATGCGGAAAAAAGTTCTTCCAATATTTTCCTCTAAGTATCTGATAGTTTCTGGTCTAACATCCAAGTCCTTGATCCACTTGGAATTTACTTTTGTATTTGGTGAAATACAGTGATTCAGCTTCATTCTTCTGCATGTTTCAACCCATTGTTTCCAACACCATTTGTTGAAGAGACTCTGCTTTCCCCATGTAATAGTCTGGGCCCCTTTGTCAAAGATTAGATGTCCATAGGTGTGGGGCCTCATTTCTGGGCTCTCAATTCTATTCCACTGGTCAGTGTGTCTGTTCATGTTCCAGTACCAAGCAGTATTTATGACAATGGCCCTATAATATAGTTTGAGATCTGGCAGTGTAATGCCTCCGGTTCTGTTCTTTTTTCTCAAGATTGTTTTGGCAATTCTAGGTCTTTTCTGGTTCCAGATAAACATTTGTAGCATTTGTTCTATTCTCCTAAAAAATGTGCTTGGGATCTTGATGGGGATAGCATTAAATTTGTAGATGGCTCTGGGTAATATATTCATTTTGATGATGTTAATTCTTCCAACCCATGAGCATGGAATATCTTTCCACTTCTTTGTGTCTTTTTCAATTTCTTTGAGTAGTGACTCATAATTTTCAGTATACAAGTCTTTCACTTCTTTGGTTAGGTTTATTCCTAGATATTTTATTGTTTTTGTTGCTATAGAAAAAGGAACTGATTTCTGGATTTCAATTTCTTCTAACTTAGTGTTTGCATAGAGGAATGCCACTGACTTTTGAATGTTAATTTTATAGCCTCACACATTACTGTATTGCCTGATGATTTCCAAAAGCTTCTTGCTAGATTCCTTAGGTTTTTCCATGTATACTATCATGTCATCTGCAAATAAGGAGAGTTTGACTTCTTCTCTTCCTTTATTCCTTTATCTGTATTCCTTTAATTCCTTGCTCCTGCCTGATTGCTATGGCAAGAACTTCCAACTCTATGTTGAATAGTAATGGTGATAGTGGGCAGCCCTGTCTAGTACCTGATCTGAGGGGAAATGCTTCCAGTTTTTCACCATTGAGTATGATGTTGGCTGTAGGTTTGCTATATATAGACTTCACTATCTTCAGGAATTTTCCATCTATTCCTATTTTTTGTAGTGTTTTGATCATAAAGGGATGTTGTATTTTGTCAAAGGCTTTCTCTGCATCTATTGATATGACCATGTGGTTTTTGGTCTTGCTTTTGTTGATGTGGTGGATCACATTGATTGATTTACGTATATTAAACCAACCTTGCATGCCTGGAATAAACCCTACTTGGTCATGATGAACAATATTTTTGATATACTGCTGTATCCGGTTGGCTAGAATTTTGTTCAATATTTTCGCATCTATGTTCATCAGAGATATTGGTCTGTAGTTTTCTTTTTTGGTTGTGTCCCTGTCTGCTTTTGGTATCAGGGTGATGTTGGCTTCATAGAAGCTGGCAGGGAGTATTCCAGTGTCTTCAATCTTCTGGAAGACTTTTAAAAGTAGAGGTATTAGTTCTTCTTTGAAAGTTTTGTAGAATTCATTTGTAAAACCATCTGGTCCAGGAATTTTATTTTTGGGAAGATTTTTGATAACTGTTTCAATTTCATTATCTGTGATGGGCCTGTTCATGTTATCCACTTCCTCTTTACTTAGTTCTGGAAGTTGGTAGGTATCTAGGAAATCATTCATTTCTTCCAGGTTCTCTAACTTGGTGGCATATAGTTGTTCATAGAAGCCTCGCATGATATGTTGAATTTCTGCAGTGTCTGTTGTGATATCTCCTCTTTCATTTACTATCCGATTTATTTGGGTCTTCTCCCTTTTTTGTTTTGTGAGTCTGGCTAAAAGTTTGTCGATTTTGTTTACTCTTTCGAAGAACCAACATTTACTTTCATTGATCTTTTGTATGGTTTTCCTATTCTCAATGTTATTTATTTCTGCCCTAACTTTAGTAATTTCTGTCCTTCTGGTTGCTTTAGGGTTCCTTTGTTGTTCTTCTTCTAGGTCTTTAAGATGTGCAATCAGGCTGTTTATTTGTGCCTTTTCTTGTTTCCTAATGTGTGCTTGTATAGCTATGAACTTCCCTCTTAGGACTGCTTTAGCTGTGTCCCAAATATTTTGATAGCTTGTGTCTTCATTTTCATTGAACTCTCGAAACATTTTGATTTCTTCCTTGATTTCCTCTTTGACCCAGAAGTTGTTAAGAAGTGTACTGTTGAGCTTCCACATTTTGGCACTGTTACTAATCTTTTGTTGATTGTTAAGTGTTAGTTTAATTCCACTGTGGTCTGAGAAGATGCTTGGGATGATTTCAGTGCTCTTGAATAGGCTGATGCTGTCTTTGTGGCCTAACATATGGTCTATCTTTGAGAATGATCCATGT
Source organism: Erinaceus europaeus (assembly GCF_950295315.1). Classification (NCBI taxonomy): domain Eukaryota; kingdom Metazoa; phylum Chordata; class Mammalia; order Eulipotyphla; family Erinaceidae; genus Erinaceus; species Erinaceus europaeus. The sequence continues at coordinate 155,621 of NW_026647938.1, forward strand.
GGATTTGAGTAAAATGTGTATTCCAGTTTCTTGGGATGAATGACTCTGAAAATGTCCAATAGTTCTAGTTTATCTATCTCTTCATTTATCTCCCTTATGTCTTTACTGATTTTCTTCCTGGATGATCTGTCAAGTTGAGATAGTGGGGTGTTGAAGTCCCCTACTATGATTGTGTTACTGTTAATATAATGCTGTAGCTCTTTCAGTAGAAGTTTGATGTATTTAGATGGCTTCTCATTGGGTGCATAGATATTAATAATTGTTAAGTCCTCTTGATTGACTGATCCTCTGAGCATTAAGTAGTGTCCATTCCTATCTTTTTTAATCTTATCTATTTTAAAGTCTATCATGTCAGATATGAGAATAGCTGTTCCTGCCCTTTTATGTGAGCCATTGGCTTGAATGATAGTTTTCCATCCTTTCACTTTAAGTCTTTGTTTGTCTTGTTGCGTTAGGTGAGTTTCCTGTAGACAACATATTGTTGGGTTGTGTTTTCTGATCCATCTTTCTACTCGGTGTCTTTTAATAGGTGAATTCAGGCCATTCGCATTTATTGATATCAAAGATTGAAGATATTTTAACGCCATTATTGTAGAGTTTTAGAGTGTTTTGATATATGTTCTATTTGTGGTGGTCTGGTTGTTTATAGGAAACCTTTCAGAACTTCTTTCAAGGCAGGCTTGGTGATGGTTGCTTCCTTCAACTGTTGCTTGTTTGAGAAGGTTTTGATGCTTCCATCTAGTCTGAATGACAATCTAGCAGGATATAGTATTCTTGGCTGAAAGCCTTTCTCATTGAGCACTCGATAGATATCTTGCCATTCTCTTCTGGCCTGTAGTGTTTGTATGGAGAAGTCTGCTGCTAATCTTATGGGTTTTCCTTTGTAGGTGACTCTTTGTTTTTCTCTTGCAGCCTTGAGGATCCTTTCTTTATCCTTATTCCTTTCCAATCTAAGTATGACATGTCTTGGTGTCTTTAGGTCTGGGTTAATTCTGTTTGGGACCCTCTGGGCTTCTTGAATCTTTATGTCTTTGGTGTTGTCTAGACTAGAGAAATTTTCAGCTATTATGGCCTGGAGAACGCTTTCTTCCTTCCCTTCTATTTCTTCCTCTGGTAAGCCAATAATGCGTATATTGTTTCTTTTGAAGTCATCCCATAGGACTCTGTTGTTGTTTTCAGCATCTCTTAATCTCTTTTTGAGATCTCTTACTTCTTCTTTAGTTGTCTCTAATTCATCCTTAATCTTGCTAATTCTGTCTTCAGCCTCATTGATTCTATTCTCTCTGCCCTCTACTGCTTTCTGGAGTTCATCTATTTTGTTGCCCTGCTCTGATACTGTTTTAGCTTGTTCAGCTAGTTGCCTTCTTAGCTCATCAATTTCAGCTTTCAGCTCTCTAATAACCATGAGATTATTAGAATTTTCTTCCATATTCTCATTTGTTGTTCCTGCAGTTCTGATTACAATTTTTTCAAATTCTTTACTCACTCCTGTTATTATTTCCTTAGCTAATGTTTGGATGTTGAAATCGTTGTTTTGTGCTTCGCCCTCTGGAGGACTTTTAGCTGGACTCTTGTCCTGGTTCGAGTCTCCAATATTTTTTCTTGTTGTTTTAACCATTTTATATAAGTTAACAGTTTTTTCAATCCCTGAGTTGGAGTTCAGTGGTGTAAAAGCCTTTTTTTTCCCCTGTAGGCTATGGTAGCCTGAGGGCTTTTAAACTATCAATAGGCTTCTTGGCTTAATCAATGACTCCTGACCAAGATAGAAAGCAGGGTGTGGCAGAGATAATCCAGTGGTTATGCAAAGAGACTTTCACAGCCCTTCAGCTATGCCACCGAGGTATAGGTCTTCTCCTGAGTTTCCCTGTTAGATCTCTGTGCCCTGGTGTCCCTCCCTGTTGCTGCTCCAGATTCTGAGGGTAGTAGCAATGGAGACTCAGAGTTGTACTTGGTGAGTCTCTGGGGAGTCCTTTCCTCCCTTCACCTGTCCCCTTGTTGGTGGAGCAGACTGGAGGTGGTGTCTCCATTGACAAACTGTCGAACTGTTAGCAGTCACTTAATCTCTCCTTAGGCCCCTCTCTCCTCTCTGTCACCAGCCATGTGTGTTTGTACTCACGGGTGATTTACTGGGTTTCTGTGGTCATTCTAGTCCTGTCTTGTTTCGGTCCAGGTGGTCTCCTTTGGTATTCCTAGTTGATCCGGCAGAGGAGAGGAGAGGAGAGAAAGCGATCTGCTGCTCGTAGCTCCGCCTCCGGAAGTCGAATCCTCTGGTCACTTTCTAACTCATCTATTTCTTTTCTCTCCTTCTCTGTCTCTGACTCTCACAGGCTCTCACTCACTCTGTCTGCACTCAGTAATATTTTACTTATATTTTTATTTTATTGACAGGCCCAGATATACAAAGAGAGTTGCCAGAGCATTGCTGAGCTCTGGCTTGTTGTGTTGGTGATTTCACCTAGGCTACTGGAGCCTCAGCTTTGTAAGTCTTTCTGACACAAGCCGTATTCTGTCTCCTCATATCCATGGCAGTATCTCTCAGACTTTATAATAAACATATACATCCATATATATATGTATATATATATATATATATATATATATCTGTTATTTTTAGAATTGTCAACCTATGTAATTGATCTTTCTCAGAATTATCACATTTATAACAGCTTCCTTTTTCATTAATAATTGGCCACCTAGTTACAGCAGGATTCAATACAATTATAAATAATAGAACCTTCCAGTAGCATTTCTAATAGCATTTCTATCAGCATCCTTATTGTAATTATCATAGTACAGAACTTGCCTCCTTTCTCTAGTGTAAGCTTCAGTACATATGAGTTTCTTTTCATTCTCTTGAAATCTTAATTTCCCTGGACTATGAAGTGTCTCAGAATTTTTGAAGCAGCCCTCTGTTTCTCAGCAGATGGTTTACATTACCTGCTGTAATCAGGTCTTCCTGTGCTTTTTGTTTTTATTTTTCATTTTTTTTCAAATCCTCCTAGATCATCCCCATTTATTTGCATATTTATTTATTTATTTAGTCCTATATTACATGAGGGGTCATTTCTTCTGCTTGATAGATTTTTCTCTTATAATTGAAGGGAAGTTTACACTCACAATACATTTCGTGTGGTAAATACTACACACATATGGTGAAGGCTTGGGTGGTCTGGGTTCTGTGGACTTGAGACTTCTGCCATAGATCTCTACAACCAAGGTTTGAACCTTTCATGTATGAACACAGTGTGGGAGGTTTTTGACTTCTGGTCTCTTTCCCACTCTTCTATTTCTCTTCTTGCCTTCACTGTCTCTGACTCTCACAGGCTCTCACTCACTCTGTCGGCACTCATTAATATTTTACTTATACATTATTTTACTGACAGGCCCAGATATACAAAAGGAATCACCAGGACACTGCTGATCTCTGGCTGTTTTATTGGTGATTTCTCCTAGGTTTCTGGAGCCTCAGCTTTGTAAGTCTCTCTGGCTCAAGCCATATTCTGTCTCCTCATAGCCATGCCAGTATCCCTCAGAGTCTATAATAAAGATACACTTACATATATGTACATATATACATATATATATATATATCAGTCATTTTTAGAATTGGTGACCTTTTTATTTTATCTTAATTCAGAATTACCAAATTTATAACAGCCTCCTTATTCATAAATAATTGGTCACAGAGTTGGAGCAGGATTCACTACAATTATAAATTATAAGCCTTCCAGGAGCATTTCCAATAGCCTTTCTATCAGTATCCTCATTGTAATTATCATAGCACAGAACTTGCCTCGATTTTCTAGTGTAAGCTTCAATACATATGCCTTTCTTTTCATTCTCGGGAATTCTTAATTTCCCTGGACGCTGAAGTGTCAGTGAAGTTTTGAAGCAGCCCTCTGTTTCTCAGCAGATGTTTTCTATATTTCTGCTGTAATCGGATCTTCCTGTGGTTTTTGTTTTTATTTTTTTCAAATCCTCCTAGATCATCCCCATTAATTTGCATATTTATTTATTTAGTCCCATATCACATGACTGGTCATTTCTTCTGCCTGACAGATTTTCTCTTATAATTGAAGGGAACTTTTGACACACAATACATTTCCTTTTCCAGATACTACACACTACTACAACTACTACTGCACTGTTTTTGACAGTGACATCCAATGCACAATGGATTAGTATTGCATGGCTCTAAAGAATGTTCACTATTTAACCTACAATGTTTTTAACCTCACAAATATTTATTCTGTTCTTTCTTGGGGGATGAATGGTTTACCGTCAACAGTTACATGTAAAAGTGGCACGGGGGTAATTTTCCCACTTTCCCTGTATTTCTGTACATCATTTGTAACTTTCTTACTGAGTAGAAGGAAACAGTCATAAATTGAGAGAGCAGGGCCCAAGCAGGAAGAGAGACAGAGAAACAGCTGCAGTTCTGATTTGACACTAGCACAGCTTTTCCCGAGCTGGGTACGTGGTGAGCAGGGGCTCAAAACGGGGTCCTGGGCTTCCACATAGTTCCCTGACATCTCCACCAGCTGTGCCTCCAACCCATGCTTCCTTTATTGTCCATGTAACTATAGATCTGCTCTAGGCACTTCTCACCTTCATATGCCAGAAACTTAACACTTGTCCCCTCCACCCATGAAACTTTGACCTTTTATTTGAGTGCAAAACAGCAACCCCAATCCACGTTATTTCAGGGAAAAGTGTGTGTGTCTCTGTGGGAGGGTGTGAGTGTGTGTGTGTGTGTGTGTGTGTGTAAGTGTACATAAGTGTGTTTCAGTTATGATTACGGCTGTTGTTTCTTTATTCCTGACGCAGATTCTTAGGAACTGGGTTTTGCTATGACAAAGGAAGTTTCCACTGCACAAGTGGTTTTTCAAATATGAATGGCACATTGGATATTCTGGACACTGTTGTGCATTCTCCGAGGTGGTCCTCAGATGGGTTCTTTCCTTTGCTATTCCCATGCTGTGTGTAATTTTCTGTGTAGACTCAAAGAGGAGTGGCATGGGGGAGCTCAGCTGCATTCTGCTGTGTGTCCACAAGATGGCAGCAAAGCCCATAGTTGAGTGTAGTGATTCTGTGGAATGAGGAGAACTCTGGGATTTGTGGCCCATGGACAGCAAGGTTGAAATTGACGTAGAGGGCCCTAGACATCTGTTCTTTCCTGTGGGGTGGGGGGATCCCCCATTTGGCTTTGCAAGTGGAAGGGGTTTCTCTCTTTGTCTGGGATGACTCTACTGGGAGCTTGTGAATCCCTGTGCTCAGCTGAATTCTGCTGGGTGTCCACAAGAGGGCAGCACCAGTGCGGGACTAAGGCTCCATGGGGCATGTGCCCTGAGGCACTGGGCTATGAGAGTGGAGACAGTGTTTATGGTTGTGCCCCAAGAGCATGGCCAGCCTAGCTCAAGCAGGCAGTGTCCTAAGGACGCATCCATACAGGAGCTGTTGGGTTGTGTTGGCAGAAACAGGGCCTTCAGAGGACGGCAGACAGTCCCCAGGGGCGGGTCTAAGAGACCGTGCCCTCTGAGCCTGAGGGGAAGGCCCAGTGTGTATTCATAGAGACAGCTGGCCAATTAGAGAAGAACATCACCCTCAGGGGCGTGAACCAAGAGCTGTCCAATGAGAACAGAGGAGAAGTTGCGAGGGCGGGACTCAGAGAGAAGCCTTCTGAAGGAAGCCCGCCAATGGGAGCTCAGAGCTGGCCTTAAAAGGCTGGGCGTGCTTCCAGGAAGTGCGAAGCAGTGTTCAGCCCAGGGCCATGCCTTGCCGAAGCTGTCCAGTGCGCATGCGTATAACTCCATTTATGCCTGTGCCTCTGTGGATGTGTGCTTGAGTGACTGTGAGAGTGTGTGTTTGTGTTTGTTTGTGTGTGTGTGTATGTGTGTGGTAGGGAGAGAAAGAGAACAACAGAATCACTGTGGCACAGGAAATTTTTGTAAAACACTTGGCACATTCTGATTTACCACTCAATATTGACACCGTTGTAGCTCTCCTTGGCCCTTGGATACTATTTTTCTTTTCAGAAGTAAAGACACTGAAGAGGGAGAGGTTTTTGCCCTGAGGCTTACACAAGGAACTAGCAGCTGCTCTGTGTGTGTTGCCAGACTAGGAAACTTGTGCTGCCTGTCCATGTGGAGAGTCTCCTTGATGAGTTCCTCTCGATCCTTTTTCGCTAAGTGCCGTTGGAGCTGCATATAGCTAATGATTTGGAGATTTTACTCCTTTGGACAATTATTTTCCTGATGCACAGTTTCTCTCCAGGTTTTATCAATAAATTGTCTGAATGTCATATCGCATCCATTGTAGAAAATGACTACGTCAGTCTCTCTCTCTCTTTCTCTCTCTCTCTCTCTCTCTCTCTCTCTCTCTCTCTCTATATATATATATATATATATATGTAAGATGTAGAGGTCTGAAAATATATTTTGGCTAGAGAACTGCACAGCTCTGGATTCAGGTAATAATGCGGATACACCTGGCCCTCTGAGCCAGAGTCATGAGAGACATCTCACAGAACATTCGTTTACCTCTTGTCACTCTACAAATTTCTCTCAGCACAAACTACAGCTGCCAAATCATCTACTTCCCTCTTGCTTTTTTTGTCCACAGAGTCCTATCCCAAAACTGTAAATCAAAGAAGAAATAGACATAGTTCAGTTCCCTGCACACAGGACAGGCTGAGGCTGGACCAGGGAGATGAAATACGCAAGCCTGCATCTTGGCTGGAACATCACTAAAACTACTTCCAATTTGGAGAGGCAAGGGCAGTTTTTCAGAGTGGACTGGAGGCTTACTGTTGCTTCTCAGAGTGGGCTAAGACCTAGATGTTCTAAGTGTTACCTTTCCTCACAAACATAAAATAACAATGCCACTTGTAAGAAGTATGCATGGGCATGGAGGGTTTGTCTTCAGTGCTCTGGCACTGATCAACACAGGGCCAGAATTTCTGTCCTTTTCCGTCACTGTCATTCTGTCTCTCTGACTGTCTCTGCGTGCCTTCTTCCCTGGACCCTTCGTGGAAGTCAGTGCATGCATCATGAACTCGGTCTTCCTGGTGTTGAAATTATCCTTTCTTTGCCCTTTAGATTACTTAGTCTCGTGCATATGGCGTAGTACAGAGGGGAACTGAGGAGACAGCTTTCCTGCTGCAGGTAACAGGCATATGTCCATCTCCAGCTGCAGCTGTACAGGCCCTCTGTGCTTGACTCCCATTCTCCAGGGCCCTGTGGCTGACTCTCAGCCTAAATGCAGCCCTCCTCTGTTTTATGCTTTACATTGGGTGCTAGTTCTCCCCCACCAAGAGAATTAGTTCAGGCCTGCTAATTTTGCGGGCCCGCTTAGCCCCGCCCCTAGGAAGCCCGCCAGAGTTCCAGAGTTGGAGAGTTTCAGAGGGTTCCCCAGTAAGAGAGTTCCAGAGTTCCAGAGTGAGAGAGTTCGAGGGTTCCTGAGTTCCAGAGTAAGAGAGAGAGTGCTTGCGCCGCCGCAAAGAGACAGCAGAGTTCTGTTTGGTGATTAGTTTGTCTTAGTTTATGAATCGTTGTTCCTGAATAAAGAAATACAGCCTCCCTGTCCAGCCTTTGTCCTCCAGTCTCTGTTCACCACTGCGAAGCTAACCCGCCAGGCTAGAGCTTAAGAATTTTAACAACAAATGGTGCCCAACGTGGGGCTGACCTGCGCATCTCTCAGATAAGTAAAGACAATTTGGCTACCTAGGCACTATGGCCTTCTCTTCTGCTTGTGAAGAGATCTCCAAAGACCTCCGCTCTTTCTTCACGAGACTGTTTTGCTGTTTCTGGAACATTTATCTCTGGACCACTCTGTGGTTTCCACTCGCTCGGGCGAACTCAGAACAGCCAGTGGGAAGAGCCAGCGGGTGGGAGGCGAGGCGCGGAGCTGCCGTTTCCACCTGGTTAAACGGCCAGCCAGCCGGCTGCACCCAGACAACCCCGCGCACCGCGCCCGCAGCCCAGCAGGAGGCCGAAGCCAGCACACAAGCGCCCCTGGAGCCCGAGGCCAACACGCAAGAGCCTGAGGCCAGCCCACAGGAGCCGGCTCTCCACCACGTGGCGCAGGGCACTGGACGTGTGATCCCTCCACGCTGCTCGGCCACTGCGAACAGGGCAACAGACAAGGCAGGGCCATGGGGCAGGGCCGCGGCGGCCCATCATGGCCGCCACCCCTGGGCACCTAGGCCCACGCCTTCTACAAAGATGGCCTGCCTGCCCTCTTTCTATGAATTCTGGAACCATCCCGGGCCTCCCGGACCCCAGGGCTCCCTGCCAAAACTGGGCACACGAGATCTCCAGCCGCCGGTCGGGTCTGACGACAGACAAGCTGTAGTACGCAGAGACTTGTGCAGAGATCACAACCTGCAATTCCTAGAAGTGGAGCTGCTCGGAAATGGAGCTGCACGGGAAGCCACCTCCGGATGGTGAACCCCCCCCCCCCCAACAACTAAGACAGTACAGATTTAAATTCGTGTTTAAAATGACATGTCTTCGTAACAAAGGTTTCTCTCCTTGTGTATTAATGACTATGTTTATGTGTATGTTTAAAGTTTGGTAAACAGTAGCTTTAAGGCTAAATTCTTACTAGTCAAAGTTAAATGAAAAAGGTTTTCAATGTAATTCTCATAAAGATAAAATTAACTTACATTTAAAGTCTAAGGTAAAAATTAGTTAACAATCAATATATTTTAACTAAGTTAGTCTAAACAAAAGGTTAAATAGACTTGTTGATGTGTAAAACTCTCCATTACCTTCTCTATTAGAAATGGTAGATTGCACAGTGGCTATGCTAATTATTCTCATGCCTGAGGTTTCCTCTCCAGCCCACACCTAGGGTGTGTCTCCATCTTGAATGGGTGTAACAAAAGGTTAAAAGACCTTGTTGATATGTAAAAGTCTCAAATTCCTTCTCTATTAGAAACGTTGGATCGTGCAGTAGATATGCTAATAATAAGTTTTTTTTTCATAGTAAGTAAGTTGCAGCCAGCTGCCTGTGGGACTCTAGGCCGTTCCCCGCCCCCATGCAAATGCCCGTCGAAGAAAGTACGCCCCCCAGAGGCAAGAAATGTTTTTTTTAAGCTGATAAAATTTAGTTTGTGCCAGTTTCTTTTTTAAAAAATGCCTGTACGATATAGGTTTCTGTTCACCCCACACCCTTGATACTGTAGCCATTTAGTTAAAAGAAAAGGGAGAATTGTTGTATGCTTTACATTGGGTGCTAGTTCTCCCCCGCCAAGAGAATTAGATCAGGCCTGCTAATTTCGCGGGCCCACTTAGCCCCGTCCCTAGGAAGCCCGCCAGAGTTCCAGAGTTGGAGAGTTTCAGAGGGTTCCCCAGTAAGAGAGTTCCAGAGTTCCAGATTGAGAGAGTTCGAGGGTTCCTGAGTTCCAGAGTAAGAGAGAGAGTGCTTGCGCCGCCGCAAAGAGACAGCAGAGTTCTGTTTGGTGATTAGTTTGTCTTAGTTTATGAATCGTTGTTCCTGAATAAAGAAATACAGCCTCCCTGTCCAGCCTTTGTCCTCCAGTCTCTGTTCACCACTGCAAAGCTAACCTGCCCGGCTAGAGCTTAAGAATTTTAACAACACTCCTCAATTTCCTGCACCGTATCCTTGTCCTTATTCCATGAGAGCCCAGGTGAAGAGAAGTGAAATTCTACCAACCTGGCACACACACTGTGCTTTCCCTCTATTGGGCTGAATGTAAAGGATCTGTGGTACTGATGGCCACACCAGTGTCCAGATTTTCCACGCAAAACGGAAGATTCCAGGGTTCAGAAAGAGGGTGTTTTGATGGCTGTGAAATGTCTTTTCCAAGTGCCTCCTCGGGTTTCAAATTCTTTTGAAACCTGAAGTTCTTTCTTGTATCTAGGGAATATTCTCACCTCTGGCCCAAAGGCACTCCCAACTAGGAGCACAGTTATCCCGGGGTCAGGAGGTCTGCCAGCCTGATAGCTCCTGGAGGGATTCCTGAGTATGTCCTCAGGCCCCAAGTGGTAACAGGTGTTTCCAATTGCCTTTATTAGCAGCAGCCAGGCCCTCCGGTGAGGGGCGGGGCTGTGATCTCCACTGGAAGCTCCTAATTCAGCCAATGGAGACATCCATCTTCCTTTTGTCTCTCCATAGCAAGGGCCCAGGGAGTTTGTGCTTCCTGCAAGCAGAGCGACTTTGTATGGGCCACTCATGCATGCCTACTTCTGGGAATCTCTCTGAGTGTGATGTGTGGACACCCGGACACCATGATCAGGGATTGTGAGGCCACAGGAGCAATTGCCTTAGCCTGACCCAAAGGGTAGGTGTAAGGGGCCGGATTCATCCACTATTGTTTGGTCAAACACAGTCCCCATCTATGTTGAAACACAGCTCTTTCTGGGTTCTTTCTGGGCTTGTAATCTGCTGCCCTGAGCAGTGGACTGAAAGTCTGGAGGCTAAGTAGGCAGCCAAACATGACTGCCTACTCATCCTCATGCCCCTGAATTCTGAGGGGTGCCCCAGCTTACCCCGTTGTCAGTGTTTGGATGATAGTGAGGCATGGGATTGAATCGGGAACTCAGGAGAGGGAGACTTGAGAATCCCTTTGCATATGCATTCTTGCTTAGCCACAATCTGGGCTAGCTGGCTTGCCCTGTCCAGCTAGGTTCTCTGTACATAAGTTGCACATGAGGCTGAATACCTTGACACCCATGCTCTGAGACTACTATAGGTGAGCTATGAGCACACACAGACACACACAGACAGACAGACACACACTCACACACACATTACTGTAAGGTCTGGTAGTACAGCATATGGTGAAGGCTGGGGCTGTATGGGGTCTCTGGGCATGAGAGCTGCTGCCTTACAATCTCTGCAAGCCAGGTTTGAACCTGTCATCAATGAGCACAGTGTAGGAGGTTTTTGACTTCTGGTCACTTTCCTACTTATCTATTTCTTTCTTGCATTCTCTGTCTCTAACTCTCACATGCTCTCACACACTCTGTATACACTCATTGATATTTTACTGACAGGCCCAGATATACAAAGAGAGTTACCAGAGCACTGCTGAGCTCTGGCTTGTTTTTTTGGTGATATCACCTAGTGTACTGGAGTCACAGCTTTGTAAGTCTCTATGACACAAGCCGTATTCTGTCTCCTCATATCCATGGCAGTATCTCTCAGACTTTATAATAAACATATACATCCATATATGTATATATATAAATATACATATATATATATATCATTTTTAGAATTGTCGTCCTATGTAATTGATCTTTATCAGAATTCACACATTTATAACAGCTTCCTTTTTCATTAATAATTGGCCACCTAGTTGGAACAGAATTCAATACAATTATAAATAATAGAACCTTCCAGTAGCATTTCTAATAGCATTTCTATCAGCATCCTTATTGTAATTATCATAGTACAGAACTTGCCTCCTTTCTCTAGTGTAAGCTTCAGTACATATGAGTTTCTTTTCATTCTCCTGACATCTTAAATTCCCTGGACTCTGAGGTGTCTCGGAATTTTTGAAGCAGCCCTCTGTTTCTCAGCAGATGGTTTCCATTTTCTACTGTAATCAGGTCTTCTTGTACTTTTTGTTTTTATTTTTCATTTTTTTTCAAATTCTCCTATATCATCCAAATTTATTTGCATATTTATTTAGTCCTATATTACATGAGGGGTCATTTCTTCTGCTTGATAGATTTTTCTTTTATTATTGAAGGGAAGTTTACACTCACAATACATTTCATGTCGTAAATACTACACACATATGGTGAAGGCTGGGGTGGTCTGGGGTCTGTGGACATGAGACTGCTCCCTTACAATCTCGACAACCCAGGTTTGAACCTGTCATGTATGAACACAGTGTGGGAGGTTTTTGACTTTTGGTCTCTTTCCCACTCTTCTATTTCTATTCTTGCCTTCTCTGTCTCTGACTCTCACAGGCTCTCACTCACTCTGTCTGCACTCATTAATATTTTACTTATATACTTACTTTACTGACAGGCCCTGATATACAAAGAGAGTCACCAGGGCACTGCTGAGCTCTGGCTTGTTTTGTTGCCAATTTCACCTAGGTTTCTGGAGCCTCAGCTTTGTAAGTCTCTCTGGCACAAGCCATACTCTGTCTGCTCATAGTCATGCCAGTATCCCTCAGAGTCTATAATAAAGATACACTTACATATATGTACATATATATATATATATATATATCAGTCATTTTTAGAATTGTTGACCTTTTTATTTGATCTTAATGCAGAATTACCACATTTATAACAGCCTACTTATTCATAAATAATTGGTCACATAGTTGGAGCAGGATTCAGTACAATTATAAATTGTAAACCTTCCAGGAGCATTTCCAGTAGCCTTTCTATCAGTATCCTCACTGTAATTATCATAGCACAGAACTTGCCTCCATTTTCTAGTGTAAGCTTCAATAAGTATGCCTTTCTTTTCATTCTCGGGAATTCTTAATTTGCCTGGACCCTGAACTGTCAGGGAAGTTTTGAAGCAGCCCTCTGTTTCTCAGCAGACCTTTCCTATATTTCTGCTGTAATCAGGTCTTCCTGTGGTTTTTGTTTTTATTTTTTTCATATCCTCCTAGATCATCCCCATTTATTTGCATATTTATTTATTTATTTATTTATTTATTCCGTTATCACATGAGGGGTCATTTTTTCTGACTGATAGATTTTCTCTTATAATTGAAGGGAACTTTTGACACACAATACATTTCCTTTTGCAGATACTACACACTACTACAACTACTACAGCACTGTTTTTGACAGTGACATCCAATGCACAATGGATTAGTATTGCATGGCTCTAAAGAATGTTCACTATTTAACCTACAATGTTTTTAACCTCACAAATATTTATTCTGTTCTTTCTTGGGGGATAAATGCTTTACAGTCAACAGTTGCATGTAATAGTGGGCAAGGGGGGTAATTTTTCCCACTTATCTGTATTTCTGTACATCATTTGTAACTTTCTTATTCAGGAGAAGGAAACAGTCAAAAATTGAGAGAGCATGTCCCAAGCAGGAAGAGAAACAGAGAGACAGCTGCAGCTCTGATTTCACACTAGCCCAGCTTTTCCCTAGCTGAGTAAGTGGTGAGCAGGGACTCAAAATGGGGTCCTGGGCTTCCACATAGTTCCCTGGCATCGCCACCAGCAGTGCCAAGAAGTGAAACTCTACCACCCTGGCACACACATTGTGCTTTCCCTCTATTGGGCCAAATGTAAAGGTCTGTGGTACTGATGGCCACGCGAGTGTCCAGATTTTCCATGAAAAACGGATGCATCCAGGGTTCAGAAAGAGGGTGTTTTGATGGCTGTGAAATGTCTTTTCCAAGTGCCTCCTGGGGTTTCAAATCCTTTTGAAACCTGAAGTTCGTTCTTGTATTTAGGGAATATTCTCACCTCTGGTCCGAAGGCCTTCCCAACTAGGAGCACAGCTATCCCGGGGTCAGGAGGTCTGCCAGCCTGCTAGCTCCTTGAGGGATTCCTGAGTATGTCCTCAGGCCCCAAGTGGTAACAGGTGTTTCCAATTGCCTTTATTAGCAGCAGCCAGGCCCTCCGGTGAGGGGCGGGGCTGTGATCTCCACTGGAAGCTCCTAATTCAGCCAATGGAGGCCTCCATCTTCCTTTTGTCTCTCCATAGCAAGGGCCCAGGGAGTTTGTGCTTCCTGCAAGCAGAGCGACTTTGTATGGGACACTCATGCATGCCTACCTCTGGGAATCTCTCTGAGTGTGATGTGTGGACACCAGTACACCATGATCAGGGATTGTGATTCCACAGCAGCAATTACCTAGCCGGACCCAAATGGTAGGTTTAAGGGGCCGGGTTCATCCACTATTGTTTGGTCAAACACAGTTCCCATCTATGTTGAAACACAGCTCTTTCTGGGTTCATTCTGGGCTTGTAATCTGCAGCCCTGAGCAGGGGACTGAGAGTCTGGAGGCTGAGTAGGCAGCCAAACTTGACTGGACAGGCTCCTTCCCTTGAATTCTCAGGGGTGCCCCAGCTTACCCCGTTGACAGTGTTTGGATGATAGTGAGGCATGATATTGAATCAGGAACTCAGGAGAGGGAGACATAAGAGTCCTTTTGCATGTGCATTCTTGCTTAGCCAGAATATGGGCTAGCTGGCTTGCCATGACCAGCTAGGTTCTCTGTACATAAGTTGCAGGTGAGGCTGGCTACCTTCCCACCCATGCTCTGAGACTACTATAGGTGAGTTCTGAGCACACACAGACACACACACACACAGACAGACAGACAGACAGACACACACACACACAAATTACTATCAGGTCGGGTAGTACAGCATCTGGTGAAGGCTTGGGCTGTCTGGGGTCTGTGGGCATGAGATCTGTTGCCGTACAATGTCTATAAGCCAGCTTTGAACCTGTCATCAATGAACAGAGTGTAGGAGCTTTTTGACTTCTGGTCTCTTTCCAACTCATCTATTTCTCTTCTCGCCTTCTCTGTCTCTAACTCTCACATGCTATCACACACTCTTTCTTCACTCATTGATATTTTACTTAATAATTATTTTCCTGACAGGCCCAGATATACAAAGAGAGTTACCAGAGCACTGCTGAGCTCTGGCTTGTTTTGTTGGTGATATCACCTAGGCTACTGGAGCCACAGCTTTGTATGTCTCTCTGACACAAGCCATATTCTGTCTCCTCATTTCCATGGCAGTATCTCTCAGACTTTATAGTAAAGAGTTTATATATATATATATATATATATATATATATATATATATATATATTAAAGACTTTATATATATATATATATATATATATATATATCTGTCATTTTTAGAATTGTCGACCTATGTTGATCTTTATCAGAATTACCACTTTTAACAGCTTCCTTTTCATTAATAATTGGCCACCTAGTTGGATCAGGATTCAATACAATTATAAATAATAAAACCTTCCAGTAGCATTTCTAATAGCATTTCTATCAGCATCCTTATTGTAACTATCATAGTATAGAACTTGCCTCCTTTCTCTAGTGTAAGCTTCAGTACATATAAGTTTCTTTTCATTCTCCTGAAATCTTAATTTCCCTGGACTCTGAAGTGTCTCAAAATTTTTGAAGCAGCCCTCTGTTTCTCAGCAGATGGTTTCCATTTTCTGCTGTAATCAGGTCTTCTTGTGCTTTTTGTTTTTATTTTTCATTTTTTTCAAATCCTCCTAGATCATCCCTATTTATTTGCATATTTATTTATTTATTTAGTCCTATATTACATGAGGGGTCATTTCTTCTGCTTGATAGATTTTTCTCTTATAATTGAAGGGAAGTTTACACTCACAATACATTTCGTGTCGTAAATACTACACACATATGGTGAAGGCTGGGGTGGTCCAGGGCCTGTGGACGTGAGACTGCTGCCTTACAATCTCGACAACCCATGTTTGAACCTGTCATGTATGAACACAGTGTGGGAGGTGTTTGACTTTTGGTCTCTTTCCCACTCTTCTATTTCTATTCTTGCCTTCTCTGTCTCTGACTCTCACAGGCTCTCACTCACTGTGTCTGCACTCATTAATATTTAACTTATATACTTATTTTACTGACAGGCCCTGATATATAAAGAGAGTCACCAAGGCACTGCAGAGCCCTGGCTTGTTTTGTTGGCAATTTCACTTAGGTTTCTGGAGCCTCAGCTTTGTAAGTCTCTCTGGCACAAGCCATACTCTGTCTCCTCATAGCCATGCCAGTATCACTCAGAGTCTATAATAAAGATACACTTACATATATGTACATATATATACATATATATATATATATCAGTCATTTTTAGAATTGTTGACCTTTTTACTTGATCTTAATGCAGAATTACCACATTTATAACAGCCTCCTTATTCTTAAATAATTGGTCACATAGTGGGAGCAGGATTCACTACAATTATAAATTATAAACCTTCCAGGAGAATTTCCAATAGCCTTTCTATCAGTATCCTCATTGTAATTATCATAGCACAGAACTTCTCTACATTTTCTAGTGTAAGCTTCAATACATATGCCTTTCTTTTCATTCTCGGGAATTCTTAATTTGCCTGGACCCTGAAGTGTCATGGAAGTTTTGAAGCAGCCCTCTGTTTCTCAGCAGACGTTTTCTATATTTCTGCTGTAATCAGGTCTTCCTGTGGTTTTTGTTTTTATTTTTTTCATATCCTCCTAGATCATCCCCATTTATTTGCATATTTATTTATATATTTAGTCCCATATCACATGAGGGGTCATTTCTTCTGCCTGATATATTTTCTCTTATAATTGAAGGGAACTTTTGACACACAATACATTTCCTTTTGCAGATACTACACACTACTACAACTACTGCTGCACTGTTTTTGACAGTGACATCCAATGCACAATGGATTAGTATTGCATGGCTCTAAAGAATGTTCACTATTTAAATTACAATGTTTTTAACTTCACAAATATTTATTCTGTTATTTCTTGGGGGATGAATGCTTTACAGTCAACTATTACATGTAATAGTGGGCAGGGGGGGTAATTTTTCACACTTTCCCTGTATTTCTGTACATCATTTGTAACTTTCTTATTGAGGAAGTGGAAACAGTCATAAATTGAGAGAGCAGGGCCCAAGCAGGAAGAGAGACAGAGAGACAGCTGCAGTTCTGATTTGACACTAGCCCAGCTTTTCCCTAGCTAAGTAAGTGGTGACCAGGGGCTCAAAACGGGGTCCTGGGCTTCCACATAGTTCCCTGGCATCTCGACCAACTGTGCCTCCAACCCAAGCTCCCTTCGTTGTCCATGTAACTATCGATCTGCTCTAGGCACTTCTCACCTTCATATGCCAGAAACTTAACACTTGTCCCCTCCACCCATGAAACTTTGACCTTTTACTTGAGTGCAAAACAGCAACCGCAGTCCACATTATTTCAGGGAAAAGTGTGTGCGTCTCTGTAGGAGGGTGTGTGTGTGTGTGTGTGTGTGTGTGTGTAAGTGTACATAAGTGTGTTTCAGTTATGATTACTGCTGTTGTTTCTTTATTCCTGACGCAGATTCTTAGGAACTGGGTTGTGCTATGACAAAGGAAGTTTCCACTGCACAAGTGGTTTTTCAAATATGAATGGCACATTGGATATTCTGGACACTGTTGTGCATTCTCCCAGGTGGTCCTCAGATGGGTTCTTTCCTTTGCTATTCCCATGCTGTCTGTAATTTTCTGTGTAGACTCAAAGAGGAGTGGCATGGGGGAGCTCAGCTGCATTCTGCTGTGTGTCCACAAGATGGCAGCAAAGCCCATAGTTGAGTGTAGTGATTCTGTGGAATGAGGAGAACTCTGGGATTTGTGGCCCATGGACAGCAAGGTTAAAATTGACGTAGAGTGCCCTACACATCTGTTCTTTCCTGTGGGTGGGGGGATGCCCCATTTGGCTTTGCAAGTGGAAGGGGTTTCTCTCTTTGTCTGGGATGACTCTACTGGGAGCTTGTGAATCCCTGTGCTCAGCTGCATTCTGCTGGGTGTCCACAAGAGGGCAGCACCAGTGGGGGAACTAAGGCTCCATGGGTCAAGTGCCCTGAGTCACTGGGATATGAGAGTGGAGACAGTGTTTCTGGGTGTGCCCCAAGAGCATGGCCAGCCTAGCGCAAGCAGGCAGTGTCCTAAGGACGGTTCCATACAGGAGCTGTGTGGGTCGTGTTGGCAGAAACAGGGCCTTCAGAGGAAGACAGACAGTCCCAGGGGGCGAGTCTAAGAGCCTGTGCCCTCTGAGCCTGAGGGGAGGGCCCAGTGTGTATTCATAGAGACAGCTGGCCAATTAGAGAAGAGGAACATCACCCTCAGGGGCGTGAACCAAGAGCTGGCCAGTGAGAACAGAGGAGGAGTTGCAAGGGCAGGACTCGGAGAGCAACCTTCTGAAGGAAGCCCACCAATGGGAGCTCAGAGCTGGCCTTAAAAGGTTGGGCATGCAAATTTACTATCCAGTGTATATTCTAAGGGTAACAAGAGTGTAAAGGGAACTAGAGCAGAGATACACACATAGAGAGTCCACTCTGGGTCAGATTTCTTCCCCAAAGTAATTCACAAATTCAGAAAGTCAAAGAAGAAAGAAGTGTATGACAAGATTAAAAAAAAAAAGAGAGAGAGAGAGATTGAGAGAGATAAGAGAGAGAAAAGGGAGAAGATAGGAAGAAGAGTTGTAATTAAAGAGCAGTGCGAGGAACTTCCCAAATGTGTATCAGTGAATTAACAAAAAAAAAAAAAAAAAAAAAAAACCCTGTTTGGTGGTATGGGGTATCCTGCTAGTAGCTGGTCCCAGGCACTGCTTATGGGGGGAGGGGGGGCGGTCGGCGGGAAGGATGTATGCTTGAAAATTAAAAGGAAGAAAAAAGAATTTTTTCCCCCTACTCTAATTCTTAACCCAAATTAAGTTATAGAAACATCCTTGGTATGACCGTTACCAGAGTTACCAGAGCACTGCTGAGCTCTGGCTTGTTGTGTTGGTGCTTTCACCTAGGCTACTGGAGCCTCAGTTTGTAAGTCTTTCTGACACAAGCCATATTCTGTCTCCTCATTCCCATGCCTGTATCACTCAGAGTTTATAATAAAGATATGCATACATATATATTTATACAGATATATTTATATATCTGTCATTTTTATAATTGTCGACGTAAGTACTTGACCTTAATTCAGAATTACCACATTTATAACGGGCTAGTTTTTCAGAAATAATTGGCCATATAATTGGAGCAGCATTCAATACAAATATAAATAATAGAACCTTCCAATAGCATTTCTAATCGAGTTTCTATCAGCATCCTTATTGTAATTATCATAGCCCAGAACTTCCCGTCTTTTTCTAGTGTAAGCTTCAATACGTATGTGTGTGTTTTCTTTTTCCAGAAATATTAATTTCCCCAGATCCTGAAGTGTTAGGTAATTTTTGAAGCAGCCCTCTGTTTCCCAGCGGATGGTTTCTATGTTTCTGCTGTAATCAGGTCTTCTTGTGGTTTTGGTCTCCTTTTTTTATTTTCTCAAGTCCTCCTAGATCATCCCCATTCATTTGCATATTTATTTATTTATTCAGGTATCACATGAGGGGTCATTTCTTCTGCTTGATAGATTTTCTCTTATAATTGAAGGGAACTTTTGACGCACAATACATTTCCTGGGGCAAATAATACACACATATGGTGAAGGCTTGGGTTGTCTGGGTTCTGTGGGCATTAGAGCTGTTGCCTTACAATCTCTACAACCCAGGTTTGAACCTGTCATGAATGAACACAGTCTAGGGGTTTTTCGACTTATTGTCTATTTCCAAGTCTTCTATTTCTCTTCTCGCCTTCTCTTTCTCTGACACTCACAGGCTCTCACTCACTCTGTCTGCACTCATTAATATTTTACCTATTTATTATTTTACTGACAGGCCCTGATATACAAAGAGAGTCACCAGGGCACTGCTGAGCTCTGGCTTGTTTTGTTGGCGATTTCACCTATGTTTCTGGAGCCTCAGCTTTGTAAGACTCTCTGGCACAAGCCATACTCTGTCTCCTCATAGCCATGCCAGTATAACTCATAGTTTATAATAAAGAAACACATACATATATGTATGTATGTATATATATATATATATATCAGTCATTTTTAGAATTGTTGATCTTAATGCAGAATTTTATTTTTTATTTTATTTGATCTTAATGCAGAATTACCACATTTATAGCAGCCTCCTTATTCAAAATAATTGGTCATATAGTTGGAGCAGGATTCACTACAATTATAAATTAGAAACCTTCCAGGAGCATTTCCAATAGCCTTTGTATCAGTATCCTTATTGTAATTATCATAGCACAGAACTTGCCACCATTTTCTAGTGTAAGCTTCAATATGTATGTGTTTCTTTTCTTTCTCAGGGATTCTTAATTTGCCTGGACCCTGAATTATCGAGGAATATTTGAAGCAGCCCTCTGTTTCTCAGCAGATGTTTTCTATATTTCTGCTGTAATCAGGTCTTCCTGTGGTTTTTGTTTTTATTTTTTATTTTTTTCAAATCCTCCTAGATCATCCCCATATATTTGCATATTTATTTATATATTTACTCCGATATCACATGAGGGGTCATTTCTTCTGCCTGATAGATTTTCTCTTATAATTGAAGGGAACTTCTGACACACTGCCCCGACCAGCAGGGCGGTGAACAGGGGCTAGGAACCCAATGAAACCTGAAATGATAGGGACAAGAGACACGAAGAACGAGAGCAAGTCAAGTTTCTGATCAAGCTCTAAAATTTTATTGAGAATACAGGCATTATAAGGCTTTGGGGAAGGAAGGGGAATGCTGGAGGAGGGGAAGGGGGAGCAAACTTCAAAGAGGAATGTTCCTTGCAACAAATGGCAGGAACCAAACTGTGTGTTGACTCACTTGTGTTGACTCACTTGATTACTGATAAATGGTTTACCTAAGGGGAAATGGCCTGCCCAGGGGGGAATTAACATTTGTCTTGAGGGGTTCCATTGTCTCAAAGCTTATCATCTATAAAGCAGAGAAATGGCTCCTGGCATATCCTCCCTTTGTTATAATTTTAAAATTGAGGCAGGCAATGTGTGTGAGGAGCAGAGACCCTGACAGCAGGTTTGGTGGGCTTAACCAGAGGAGGGAAGTATTGACCTGATTCCTCCCATGGGGTGGGTGCAAAACCAACCTTCCCGCATCTTATAAGGCTCTTGGTGTCTTTTTGGGGAGGGGAGGCAGAGCCACAGTTTCTAGGGAAACGATTTTTGTTGCTGACACCAACCTCCATGCAAATCAGGTTTGCTTCACGGGGGACTCAGAGGCGGACAATAGGGTCCTCCCCCTGCAGTGCTTTGCCTTGCATACCTTACTGGTGTCCTTGCCCTGCCATGGTTGGATGTCTCAATGCATAATTCTGAGTTTTATGCCATCCGAAAAGGGGGTCTGTCATCCTCAGGTTCAGCCAGGCCTCTGTCAGCCAAATCAAGTCTGTGATAATGTATTTGCAAAGGGTTTAATGCCAAGGAGTCAATCTGCTGTTTTATAAAATCAGTAATCTTATTAAAAATAAAGGGTCCTAAGGTAACCATTAACAAAAGACTAATAAGGGCCTCATAAGGGGCTCTGTAGTGACTCAAGACTATTTGTGGTGGAGTCTATAACCTGTTGTAATTTGTCAGAAAATTTATGGGAGGAATATATAGAGTGTCCTAGCGTGCCACCAGCAAGTCTAAGGGAAGCAGTCAGTGGATGTGATGTCCAGGGGAAGAAACACAGCACATCTGGTCTTCTGGTCAGCGCCAACTGATGAAATTTTCTTCTTCTGGTCAGCTGTGGAACAAGCAAAACTAGGAGGCAAGGACCAGGTAGAGAAGAATTGACATGAAAATATAGGATGGTGTTTACCAAAACACAGAGGAGGTGCATACACATTAGAAGTCAAGGTGAGGTTCCTTGAACATTGAGGAATATTTTGAGAAAAGTAAGCAGTCAATAAACATGCAAAGATGAAGTCAGCAGTGGTAGGTCAGCAGAAAGAGAAGACTTGGATAAGCTGGTGAGGTTAGCTGGAGTATATACTGCCATGGCGTCCTTTGTGGTAAGGACTTGCCAACAGGGACTCTGTGGATTTTGAAAGAGCAATGTCATCCACCATAATAAAAAGAAAACAAACATGGACATCCAGTGTTAAAAAAGGGAAAAAGGAAATATGTCTCTGTGACTGGAAAAGTGGGTGGCTTTGTCAATGAGATATAATAAATGGACAATTCAAATTTTTGTAAATATTAAAAAGATTTAGTATGTTACTTCATTGACACTTTAGCCAACTGAATACTGAGGGGTGCATTGGCTTTTATCAATGGAGATGAATCTTAAAAGTCTGAATAGCAAGATCTTAATTAAACAATGTAGGAGCCAGTAAAGTGCTCTCACTATGGCAGGTCAAGCGTTATAATTTTAAGAGGCTTGTAAAAAAATGAGAAAAATTTAGGATATGAGTGACTTTAGGAGACATCACACACACATAAATAAAAATTAAAAATGTTTAGTTTTAAATCTTACCATATGAGCAGTCAGTTCTTCATGTGAAGATGTACCTATAATTATTTACTTAGGGAGAGAACTTGTACCAAGTTAATTGATGATCTAATGGTTAGAATTGACTTGTTTTTTTATATGATTTTAGAAGGCTCTTTATTAGAATAAACCAATATGTTATAGAAAGTCAATACCTAATGTGTTGACATGATAAAATATTTACCATTTTTTAGCATTATTTTAAACTGATTAGACAGTTTAAGTACACTATTATACATTTAGTTTACTAAGATCTATACTCATCACAAGGCTATCATGAGTAAGCATAGATATAAAACTTTTAATAGATTTTGTTCCTTAGAACTCTAATATGGCAACTTAAAAGGCTAAAATAAAACCTCATAGTTTAAATATTCAAAATATTAATTTTGTTAAATCATGATTTGCCAAAACAAATCTTCTATCAGACCAAAAACATAATGTATTACCTTAATTTATCAAGAATAAACCTCTGGCAGTGTCTTAAAACAAACCAGATAATTTTTAAAAGCAGAAAGATATAAAGAGGAAAACCAGCGCAAGAGCCTCTGGCATGTAAATAATCAACATAACTATTGTGTTATCTTTTACTAACCCAAGCCAGTTTTGCCTGTTTAGTTGAGAAAGTATTTTAAAAGTTTTTTTTTTTTTGAAATCACTTAAACAATTTTAAGTAAAATGTTAAACTTTGTTTGTTAGGATCTTTGTTTATCACAAAGCTATCACACCCTTAGGGCAGCTATGAACAAGGGTGGGTACACAACTTAATTGATCTTTCACTTTGATTTAGATAGGTAACTTAAAAAGCTAAGATAAACCTTAAAGCTGAAATGTTAAAATAAATTTTTACTGTTAACATTTCTTTTAGATGACCATTTTACACTAAATAATTTTGTTGAATCACATCTGTTGAATAAAAAAATTTATCAGGCCAGGAATAGCACGTTTAACCCTTTTTTTCCTGGCAAGGCCACTGCTCTACACTGACTGGGTTATTAGAAAGTCAGTTCAAGCATGGAATTAAATTAACAAACAGTGGCAGTTGGTATTGAGGTGCTGGTAATATCTACAATTTTCACAAGAGTGAGAGAGACTACAGAGGCATTTTACCATGCATAGATATCTCAGAAAATCTTTTTAACTAATGAATTGATGCTGATATTAGCTATCAGAAGGACGAAATTGTCTTATATTTTACTCTGGTAAAGGTGCCAACTCTATGAGTCTGGATCTTTAAAACCACATTTAGCTTAACTAAATCTTATTTAAAACTTAAAACAAACTTTAGTTACTTAGGGGTTAACACACATTAATGAAAACAAGGTTAGCACAGACTTAAAACATACATTCTTGGTGAAAGGAAAATTTTCCCTTTGAAAAACCGCTTTGGATTTTGGATTCCTAACTCACAGACTCGCTACCCCCCCCCAAGGAGGGGCCTTTGTGGCTTAGGGGAATGATTGACTGACTGAATTTTCCAATCTGTGGAGCAGGGGCTCTGTGCCATGATTGGCTGTGCGGGCGGAACAGGCGGGCTTAGTTTACTGCAGCCGCGCAGAGAAAAATCTTTAAAATTCTTTTTCTGGGCTAAGGTACATTTTACAGTTTTAAAGAAAGTGGTCTAATCAGTATTATTGGCCAAGTCAAGGACCGGAGCACAAAACGGAGGGGCGGTGGTGTAGGGAGGCAGTCTGGACAAGGAAGAGCATAGGGGTTAGGGCTAGCCAGTTTGAGCCTGGCTCCGAGTAACAGGGAAAGCCACAACCGGGTTTGATTTGGATGGTTTAGTTTTAGCTTTAGGGATTGGGCTTTTTGGTGAGGCTAAAAATGTAAGCTCTTCTGTAACTGCAGCTATTTCTTTCATTAATTGAAGCTGCTCTCTCCGGTCAGCAAGGACCTTGGGGAGGGTGGAAATTCCTGTAAGGGCTCCTGAGCGTACCCACCTGTCAGAGGGATTGTCAAGAAGAGGGTCAGGCTGGAGAGCAGGGGCACGGATATAGGGAGGGGAATTAAAGGGAGGAGGATACCAATCGGGATTGTAGTATATGGCAGCCTCTTTTTCAGCAAAGCCTCATTCTCTGCGGGAAGTGCTTCAGGAGACGGGGGGCTTTGTGGGAGGTTTTGTAAAACTGGATAGAGGCAGGGGAAAGAATGCTGGGTTTCTTCCTCATGTGAATTAGCAATAGGAGGGTCAATGAAGGGAACTTTAGTCAGTGAGGTGGAACCTGTAGGGATGGGAACAGGGCTTTTACTTTCAATGGGTGCTGGGAGGCTTTTATTTTGACTGGGTACTGGGGGATCAAGATCAATAATCACAGAAGGGCATGGGGATGGGGACTTTGTCCTGGACGGCGGACTAGAAAGTTGCCGGAGGACTTTTTCACCCTCTGTAATAAGGTTTTTAATATCAGGGTGATTATTATAGATTTTTAAGATATCATTAATTAAATTCCAGTAACAAAAGGCAGAAACAGGTACACGTTCAGGACCAAAAGACTGATAGTGATCGTTAAGACAATCAACAATTCTCCAACGTTTCTCATATATAGTGCCTTCCTGGGGGAACCAGGGGCAAATATTTTTAATATAATCTAAAAACTTCTTTAATTCTTTCTTTTTAACCCTAGTTCCTCATGTCTTGAGTGACTCCTTGAGTCCTTTAATGAAT
The DNA here is from genome assembly GCF_950295315.1 of Erinaceus europaeus. NCBI lineage: Eukaryota > Metazoa > Chordata > Mammalia > Eulipotyphla > Erinaceidae > Erinaceus > Erinaceus europaeus. The sequence continues at coordinate 180,374 of NW_026647938.1, forward strand.
AAATCTTGTTTGCTAAATTCATGTCCCATGGTTTTGCTTACCTCAGCCGCTGTGAACACTCTCCTCCAGATGCGTCTCACGGGCGGGTATTTCCGTGGCAATCTCTGCGAGTCTTTGCGTTACCCCCCTCGGGCTGCGGTGACTCTGTGAATTCGGGTAGGCCTACCCTCTCTATCAGCGGAGTTTCTAGGTCTAGAAGGCTTCTTCACCCCATGATCCGGGCGCCAGAATGCCCCGACCAGCAGGGCGGTGAACAGGGGCTAGGAACCCAATGAAACCTGAAATGATAGGGACAAGAGACACGAAGAACGAGAGCAAGTCAAGTTTCTGATCAAGCTCTAAAATTTTATTGAGAATACAGGCATTATAAGGCTTTGGGGAAGGAAGGGGAATGCTGGAGGAGGGGAAGGGGGAGCAAACTTCAGAGAGGAATGTTCCTTGCAACAAATGGCAGGAACCAAACTGTGTGTTGACTCACTTGTGTTGACTCACTTGATTACTGATAAATGGTTTACCTAAGGGGAAATGGCCTGCCCAGGGGGGAATTAACATTTGTCTTGAGGGGTTCCACTGTCTCAAAGCTTATCATCTATAAAGCAGAGAAATGGCTCCTGGCAACACACAATACATTTCCTTTTGCAGATACTAAACACTTCTACAGCTACTACTGCACTGTTTTTGAAAGTGACATCCAATGCACAATGTATTAGTATTGCATGGCTCTAAAGAGTGTTCCATATTTAACCTACAGTGTTTTTAACCTCACAAATATTTATTCTGTTCTTTCTTGGGGGATGAATGATTTACAGTCAACAGTTACATGTAATAGTGGCTAAGGGGGTAATTTTTCCCACTTTCCCTGTATTTCTGTACATCATTTGTAACTTTCTTATTGAGGAGAAGGAAACAGTCATAAATTGAGAGAGCAGGGCCCAAGCAGGAAGAGAGACAGAGAGACAGCTGCAGCTCTGAATTGCCCCTAGCCCAGATTTTCTCTAGCTGGGTAAGTGGTTACCAGGGACTCAAAATGGGGTCCTGGGCTTCCATATAGTTCTCTGGCATTCTTGCTTAGCCAGAATCTGGGCTACTGACTTTCCCTGACCAGCTAGGTTCTCTATACGTAAGTTGCAGATGAGACTGGCTACCTTGACACCCATGCTCTGAGACTATTACAGGTGAGCTCTGAGCACACACAGACACACATACAGACAGACAGACACACACACACACACACACACACACATTATTGTCAGGTCTTGTAGTACAGCATATGGTGAAGGCTGGGGATGTCTGGTATCTGTGGGCATGAGAGTTGCTGCCTTACAATCTCTATAAGCCAGGTTTGAACCTATCATCAATGAACACAGTGTAGGAGGTTTTTGAATTCTGGTCTCTTTCCAACTCATCTATTTGTCTTCTCGCCTTCTCTGTCTCTAACTCTCACATGCTCTCACACACTGTCTTCACTCAATAATATTTTACTTATATACTTATTTTACTGACAGGCCCAGATATACAAAGAGAGTTACCAGAGCACTGATGAGCTCTGGCTTGTTGTGTTGGCGATTTCACCTAGGCTACTGGAGCGTCAGTTTGTAAGTCTTTCTGACACAAGCCATATTCTGTCTCCTCATTTCCATGCCAGTATCACTCAGAATTTATAATAAAGTGATTTTTTTGCAAATACTTGGTACATTCTGATTTACAGCTCAATATTGACACCCTGTAGCTCTTTGGCCCTTGGTCACATTTCTTCTTTTCAGATGTAAAAACACTGAAGAGAGACAGGTTTTTGCCCTGAGGCTTTCACTGGGAACTAGGAGATGCACTGTGTCTGTTGCCAGACTAGGAAACTTGTGGTGTCTGTCCATGTGGAGAGTCTCCTTGATGAGTTACTTCTCAATCCTTCTTCGCTCTGTCCCATTGGAGCTGCATATAGCTAATGATTTAGAGATTTTACTCCTTTGGACAATTATTTTCCTGATGCACAGTTTCTCTCCAGGTTTTAGCAATCAGTTGTCTGTATGTCATATCGAATCCATTGTCGAAAATGACTACATCAGTGTCTCTCTCTCTCTCTCTCTCTCTATATATATATATATATATATACATATATATACATATACATGTACATGTACATGTACATGTACATGTACATGTAGAGGTCTGAAAATATTTTTTTAGCTAGAGAACTGCACAGCTCTGGATTAAGTTAATAATGCGGATACACTTGGCCCTTCTGAGCCACAGTCATGAGAGACATCTCACAGAGCCATTCGTATACCTCTTATCACTCTACAAATCTCTCTCAGCACAAACTACCGCTGCCAAATCATCTACTTCCCTCTTGCACTATTTGTCCACCGAGTCCTATCCCAAAATTGTAAATCAAAGAAGAAATAGACAGTGCAGTTCCCTGCACACAGGACAGTCTGAGGCTGGACCAGGGAGATGCATTATGCCAGCCTGCATCTTGGCTGGAGCATCACTAAGTCTATGTCCAAATTGGAGAAGCGAGGGCAGTTTTGGAGAGTGGGCTGCAGGCCGAGTGTTGCTTCTCAGAGTGGGCTAAAACCTAGATGTTCTAAGTGTAATCTTTCCTCACAAACATAAAATATCAATGCCATTTTTAAGAAGTATGCATGGGCATGGAGGGCCAGAATTTCTGTCCTTTTCAGTCACTGTTATTCATCTCTCTGACTGTCTCTACGTGCCTTCTTCACTGGGACCTTACTGGAAGTCAGTGCATGAATCAGGAACTCGGTTTTCCTGATGTTGAAATTTTTCTTTCTTTGCCCTTTGGATTATATGGTCTCGTGCATATGGCTTAGTACAGAGGGGAACTGAGGAGACAGCGATCCTGCTGCTGGTAATAGTCATATGTCCATCTCCAACTGCAGATTTCCAGGCCCTCTGTGCTTGACTCCCATTCTCCAGGACCCTGAGACTGACACTCAGCCTAAATGCAGCCCTCCTCAATTTCCTGCATGACATCCTTGTCCTTATTCCATGAGAGCCCAGGTCGAGTAGTGAAACTCTATCCCCCTGGCACACACATTGTTTTTTCCTCTAATGGGCCGAATGTAAGGGATCTGTGGTACTGATGGCCACACCAGTGTCCAGATTTTCCACGCAAAACGGAAGCTTCCAGGGTTCAGAAAGAGGGTGTTTTGATGGCTGTGGAATGTCTTTTCCAAGTGCCTCATGGGGTTTCAAATCCTTTTGAAACCTGAAGTTCTTTCTTGTATCTAGGGAATATTCTCACCTCTGACCCGAAGGCCCTCCCAACTAGGAGCACAGCTATCCCAGGGTCAGGAGGTCTGCCAGCCTGCTAGCTCCTGGAGGGATTCCTGAGTATGTCCTCAGGTCCCAAGTGGCAACAGGTGTTTCCAATTGCATTTATTTACTGAAGCCAGACCCTCAGGTGAGGGGAGTGGCTGTGATCTACACTGGATGCTCCTTATTTAGCCAATGGAGGCATCCATATTCTTTTGTCAGTCCATAGCAAGGGCCCTGGGAGTTTGTGCTTCCTGCATGCAAAGCGACATTGTATGGGGCACTCATGCATGCCTACCTCTGGGAATCTCTCTGAGTGTGATGTGTGGACACCAGGACACCATTATCAGGGATTGTGAGGCCACAGGAGCAATTGCCTTAGTCGGACCCAAAGGGTAGGTGTAAGGGGCCGGGTTCATCCACTATTGCTTGGTCAAACACAGTTCCCATCTATGATGAAACACAGCTCTTTCTGGGTTCTTTCTGGGCTTTTAACCTGCTGCCCTGAGCAGTGGACTGAGAGCCTGGAGGCTGAGTAGGTAGCCAAATGTGACTGGACAACGTCCTGCCCCTGAATTCTGAGGGGTGCACAGCTTCCCCCGTTGGCATTTTTTGGATGATAGTGAGGCATGAGATTGAATCGGGAACTCAGGAGAGCGAGAAATGAGAGTCCCTTTGCATATGCATTCTTGCTTAGCCAGAATCTGGGCTAGCTGGCTGGCCCTGACCAGCTAGGTTCTCTGTAAATAAGTTGCAGGTGAGGCGGGCTACCTTGCCACCCTTTCTCTGAGACTACTATAGGAGAGCTCTGAGCACACACAGACACACACAGACAGACAGACAGACAGACAAACACACACACACACACATTACTGTCAGGTCTGGTAGTACCGCATATGGTAAAGGCTGGGGCGGTCTGGGGTCTGTGGGCATGAGAGCTGCTGCCTTACAATCTCTACAAACCAGGTTTGAACCTTTCATCAATGAACAGTGTAGGAGGTTTTTGAATTCTGGTCTCTTTCCAACACATCATTCCTCTTCTAGCCTTCTTTGTCTCTAACTCTCACATGCTCTCACACACTCTGTCTTCACTCATTAATATTTTACTTATATACTTATTTTACTGACAGGCCCAGATATACAAAGAGAGTTACCAGAGCACTGCTGGGCTCTGGCTTGTTGTGTTGGCGATTTCACCTAGGCTACTGGAGCCTCAATTTGTAAGTCTTTCTGACACAAGCCATATTCTGTCTCCTCATTTCCATGCCAGTATCACTCAGAGTTTAATAATAAAGTGATTTTTTTTTGCAAAACACTTGGTACATTCTGATTTACAGCTCAATATTGACACCATTGTAGTTCTCTTTGGCCCTTGGTCACTTTTCTTCTTTTCAGATGTAAAAACACTGAAGAGGGAGAGGTTTTTGCCCTGAGGCTTGCACTGGGAACTAGCAGCTGCCCTGTGTGTGTTTCCAAACTAGGAAACTTGTGGTGCCTGTCCATGTGGAGAGTCTCCTTGATGAGTTACTTCTCAAGCCTTTTTCGCTCTGTCCCATTGGAGCTGCATATAGCTAATGATTTGGAGATTTTACTCCTTTGGACAATCTTTTCCTGATGCACAGTTTCTCTCTAGGTTTTAGCAATGAATTCTTTGAGTGTCTTATAGAATCCATTGTAGAAAATGACTACATCAGTGTCTAGCACTCTCTCTCTCTATATATATATGTAACATGTAGAGGTCTGAAAATATTTTTTATCTAGAGACCTGCACAAATCTGGATTAGGGTAGTAATGCGGATACACCTGGCCCTTCTGAGCCACAGTCATGTGAGACATCTCGCAGAGCCATTCGTATACCTCTTATCAGTCTAAAAATCTCTCTCAGCACAAACTACCGCTGCCAATCATCTATTTCCCTCTTGCTCTTTTTGTCCACCGAGTCCTATCCCAAATCTGTAAATCAAAGAAGTAATAGAAATAGTGTAGTTCCCTGCAGACAGGACAGGCTAAGGGTGGACCAGGGAGATGTAATACTCCAGCCTGCATCTTGGCTGGAGCATCACTAAGACTACTTCCAATTTGGAGAGGCGAGGGAAGTTTTGGAGAGTGGGCTGCCAGTCAATTGTTGCTTCTCAGAGTGGCTAAATCCTAGATGTCCTAAGTGTTACCTTTCCTCACAAACATAAAATAGCAATGCCACTTGTAAGAAGTATGCATGGGCATTGAGGGTTTGTCTTTAGTGCTCTGGCACTGATAAACACAGGGCCAGAATTTCAGTCCTTTTCTGTCTCTGTCATCCTGTCTCTCTGACTCTCTCTATGTGCCTTCTTCACTGGACCCTTACTGGAAGTCAGTGCATGCATCGTGAACTCAGACTTTCTGGTGTTGAAATTTTCCTTTCTTTGCCCTTTGGATTATTTAGTCTCGTGCGTATGGTGTAGTACATTGGGGAAATGTGGAGACAGCATTCCTGCTGCAGGTTCCAGGCATATTTCCATCTCCAGCTGCAGCTGTCCAGGCCCTCTGTGCTTGACTCCCATTCTCCTGGGCCCTGAGGCTGACATTCCGCCTAATTGCAGCCCTCCTCAATTTCCTGCACCGCATCCTTGTCCTTATTCAATGAGAGCCCAGGTCAAGAGAAGTGAAACTCTATCCCCCTGGCACACACATTGTGCTTTCCCTCTATTGGGCCAAATGTAAAGGATATGTGGTACTGATGGCCACGCCAGTGTCCAGATATTCCACGCAAAATGGAAGCTTCCAGGGTTCAGAAATAGGGTTTTTTGATGGCTGTGAAATGTCTTTTCCAAGTGCCTCATGGGGTTTCAAATCCTTTTGAAACCTGAGGTTCTTTCTTGTATCTAGAGAATATTCTCATCTCTAACCAGAAGGGCCGCCCAACTAGGAGCACATCTATCCCGGTGTCTGGAGGTCTGCCAGCCTGCTAGCTCCTGAAGGGATTCCTGAGTATGTCCTCAGGGCCCAAGTGGTAACAGGTGTTTCCAATTGCCTTTATTAGCAGCAGCCAGGCCCTCAGGTGAGGGGAGGGGTTGTGATCTCCACTGGAAGCTCCTAATTCAGCCAATGGAGGCATCCATCTTCCTTTTGTCTCTGCATAGCAAGGGCCCGGGAGTTTGTGCTTCCTGCAAGCAGAGCAACTTTGTATGGGACAATCATGGATGCCTACTTCTGGGAATCTCTCTGAGTGTGATGTGTGGAAACCAGGACACCATGATCAGGGATGTGAGGCAACAGGAGCAATTGCCTTACCTGGACCCAAAGGGTAGTTGTAAGGGGCCGGGTTCATTCACTAATGTTTGGTCGAACACAGTTCCCATCTATGTTAAAACACAGCTCTGGGTACTTTCTGGGCATGTAGTCTTCTTCCCTGAGCAGAGAACTGAGAACCTGGAGGCTGAGTAGGCAGCCAAACGTGACTGGACAGGTTCATGTGCCTGAATTATGATGGGTGCCCCAGCTTCCGACCTTGGCAGTGTTTGGATGATAGTGAGGCATGGGATTGAATCGGGAACTCAAGAGAGCAAGACATGAGAGTCCCTTTGCATATGCATTCTTGCTTAGCTAGAATCTGGGCTAGCTGGGTTCTCTGTACATAAGTTGCTTGTGAGGCTGGCTACCTTGACACCCATGCTCTGAGACTACTACAGGTGAGGTCTGAGCACACACAGACACACACAGACAGACAGACAGACAGACAAACACATTACTGTCAGGTCTGGTAGTACAGCATATGGTGAAGGCTGGGGCTGTCTGGGGTCTGTGGGCATGAGAGCTGCTGCCTTACAATCTCTACAAGCCAGATTAGAACCTGTCATCAATGAACACAGTGTAGGAGGTTTTTGAATTCTGTTCTCTTTCCAACTCATCTATTTCTCTTCTTGCCTTCTCTGTCCCTAACTCTCACATGCTCTCACACACTCTGTCTTCACTCATTAATATTTTACTCATATACTTATTTTACTGACAGACCCAGATATCCAAAGAGAGTTACTAGAGCACTGCTGAGCTCTGGCTTGTTGTGTTGGTGATTTCACCCAGGTGTTAGCGAGTGAAATCAAACCACCATCCACTGCAAGGAAGTAAAAGATGTTTATTCACGAATTGCAATCCGGGCCGAGATGGTGACTGGTGTTAGTCTACCAAGCTCGACCCTGAACAAAGCTCAAACCATACAATTTATAGGAATTCTGACTACACTCAGGGAGGGGGAACACATCACCTTATCTGCCTATATCCAATCATTTCAAACTTATCAAATGCCTGATCCATTCAGAGCAAAGCATGGGCTATTTCTAAACATTGCACCAGACCAATAGGTCATTGCCAAAGTGGGGGTCACCACATTCTTTAGTTCTTTGTTGGGACCACCGACCATCTGTTTGCAATCTATCGGGCCATCATTTGTCAGGCCATTTTTACCTGTCTGGTAACAGTATTCTGTTGCAGAGGTCATGAGGAGTCCTGCTTGCTGCAGGGTCTGTCAAAATAATTGATGGCCTCTCAGGTTCTGTCGAGGGGAAAAGGGCAAGGAATTTTCCACCTCACTGGTCAGGAAGGCAAAAAGCAACTATATTTAAACTATTCTTAAAACTCAAACTTAAAAAGCAACTATAACTATTTTAGAGTTACTGCCTCTAACACTAGGCTAATGGAGCTTCAGTTTGTAAGTCTTTCTGACACAAGCCGTATTCTGTCTCCTCATTTCTATGCCAGTATCACTCAGAGTTTATAATAAAGATATACATATATATACACATATATATTTATATATCTGTCATTTTTAGAATTGTCGACCTATGTATTTGACCTTAATTCAGAATTACCACATTTATAACAGCCTAGTTTTCCAGAAATAATTGGCCATATAGTTGGAGCAGCATTAAATACAAAAATAAATAATAGAACCTTTCAGTAGCATTTCTTTTTTTAATTTTTTATTTAAGAAAGGATTAATGAACAAAAACATAAGGTAGGTGGGTTACAACTCCACACAATTCCCACCACCCAATCCCCATAAACCACCCCCTCCCATGTTAGCTTTCCCATTCTCTAGCCCTCTGGGAGCATGGAACCAGGGTCATTGAGGGTTGCAGAAGGTAGAAGGTCTGGCTTCTGTAATTGCTTCCCCACTGAACATGGGCGTTGACTGGTCAGTCCATACTCCCAGTCTGCCTCTCTCTTTCCCTAGTAAGGTGTGTCTCTGGGGAAAATGACCTCCAGGACACATTGGTGGGGTCTTCAATCCAGGGAAGCCTAGCCAGCATCCTGGTCGCTTCTAGAACCTGGTGATTGAAAAGTGAGTTAACATATGAAGCCAAACAATTTGTTGAGCAATCATGGATTCCAAGCTTGGAATAGTAGAGAGGAAGTGTTAGGGAGGTACTCACTGCAAACCCTAGTGTACTTCTGCTTTCAGGTATATATTTTGCAGTAGTTTATGGATACGTGTGCACATAAGCTCTCTCTCACAGAAACTGGTGTATATCTAGGTTATGGGACTTTGTTAGAAAGTGAACTACCTGAGATGAAATTAGAGTGTACTATAAAAGGAAAGGTCTCACCCGAGTAATGAAGCTGAAGGGTTGTCATTCCACATGTGAAGTCTCTGGATACAGTCTGAGGTGAAGCATGTTGAGGTGGCAATCGTTGCTTTGGTTAGGTTGTGATCGGAGGATGCAATATTATTTGGTTTGGATTGGGAGATGCATACGGGAAAGTGGGCCCTATCCAAGGGTTCCAGGACTGGGGGAAGTAGGGGCTCTGTAGTGGAGATGTGAGGTTCCTGCTGTCTTAGGGTTCAAACAGATAATCGATAGTTAATTATCATCACATTATTTGTTAATTGGGTTAATATTGAAAAGTCCCTTTGTTATGGTTTGCTGTACAGTATCCAGTATCTTGTATATAGCTGTGCTATTGGAAGCTTCTAATCTACTTGGTCTAGGCTTTTGAGAGAGTCTGCATATCAAATACGTAGCCTATGTATTAAAAAGATTCAGTTTGTCTTTTGAGAAACTTTGAGACATACAATTGATTTCCTCCCTCTCATATTAATTAACTACTGATTTATATGTCTACATTTTGCTAGGAGTGTACATAAACACCATTCCCACCACCAAAGGACTGTGACCCATCCCCCCCGCCCACTCCCACTCCCCACTGGCCCAGGAAGCTGCATGTCTACCCCTCACCACTGGGTTTTTACTTTGGTGCCCTACTTACAATTTCATCAGGTCCTGCTTTTAGTTTCCCTTTCAGATCTTCTTACTCAGCTTCTGTTGATGAGTGGGATCATCCCATACTCATCTTTATCTTTCTGACTTAGTTCACTTAACATAATTCCTTCTATCTCTGTCCAAGATGGATCAGTGAAGGTGGGTTAATTGTTCTTGATAGCTGCATAGTATTCCATTGTGTATATATACCACAGCTTTCTCAGCCACTCATCTGTTCTTGGGCACCTGGGTTGCTTCCAGGATTTAGCTATTATGAATTGTGCTGCTATGAACATAGGAGTACACACCTCTTTTTGGTTGGGTATTATGGAGTCCTTGGGGTATAACCCAGGAGAGGAATTACTGGATCATATGGAAGGTCCATGTCTAGCCTTGTGAGAGTTTTCCAGACTGCTCTCCACAGAGGCTGTACCAATTTACATTCCCACCAGCAATGTAAAAGGGTTCCTCTGTCCCCACATCCTCTCCAGCATTTATTGCTGCTGTCCTTTTTGATGTATGCCATTCTTACAGGAGTGAGGTGGTATCTTAGTGTTGTCTTAATTTGCATTTCTCTGACAATCAGTGACCTAGAGCAGTTTTTCATATGTTTGTTAGCCTTTTGAATCTCCTCTGAGGTGAATGTTTTGTTCATTTCATCTGCCCATTTTTGGATGGGGTCATTTGCTTTTTTGGTGCTAAGTTTGCTGAGCTCTTTATATATTTTGGTGATTAGTTTCATGTCTGATGTCTGGCATGTGAAGATCTTCTCCCATTCTGTGAGGGGTCTCTCTGTTTGTTTAATAGTTTCTTTGGATGTGCAGAAGCTTTTCAATTTGATGTAGTCCTGTTGTTTTTATTATTTTTTATGTTTTCAAATCCTCCTAGATCATCCCCAAATATTTGCATATTTATTTATATATTCAGTCCGATATCACATGAGGGGTCATTTCTTCTGCCTGATAGATTTTCTGTTATAATTGAAGGGAACTTTGGACACACAATACATTTCCTTTTGCAGATACTACACACTACTACAACTACTAATGCACTGTTTTTGATAGTGACATCCAATGCACAATGGATTAGTATTGCATGGCTCAAAAGAATGTTTCCTATTTAACCTACAAAGTTTTTAACCTCACAAATATTTATTCTGTTCTTTCATGGGGGATGAATGGTTTACAGTCAACAGTTACATGTAATAGTGGCTATGGGGGTAATTTTTCCCACTTTCCCTGTATTTCTGTACATCATTTGTAACTTTCCTATTGAGGAGAAGGAAACTGTCATAAATTGAGAGAGCAGGGCCCAAGCAGGAATAGTGACAGAGAGACAGCTGCAGCTCTGATTTGCCACTAGCCCAGCTTTTCCCTAGCTGGGTAAGTGGTGACCAGGGGCTCAAAATGGGGTCTTGGGCTTCCACATAGTTCTCTGGCATTCTTGCTTAGCCAGAATCTGGGCTAGCTGGCTTGCCCTGACCAGCTATGTTCTCTTTACATAAGTTTCAGGTGAGGCTGGCTACCTTGACACCCATGCTCTGAGACTACTACAGGTGAGCTCTGAGCACACAAAGACACACACAGACAGACAGACACACAAACACACACACATTACTGTCAGGTCTGGTAGTACAGCATATGGTGAAGACTAGGGCTGTCTGGGGTCTGTGGGCATGAGAGATGCTGCCTTACAATCTCTACAAGCCAGGTTTGAACCTGTCATCAATGAACACAGTGTAGGAGGTTTTTTAATTCTGGTCTCTTTCCAACTCATCTATTTCTCTACTCGCCTTCTCTAACTCTCACATTCTCTGGCTGGCTGGGGGCGTGTCCGTGGAACAACAGGCCAATCAAAGTCGAGATGATGTGGCTGGTGGGCGGGCCTTCCAGAGGCTGCCCAATGAGCGTGCTCCAAGGCCGTGTTGGTGGTGCTCAAGGCCGCTGGCCAATCGCTCACTAGGGGCCAGGACCCTCCTGGGCGTGTCCAAGCACACTGGCCAATGAGATTGCTGGCAGGGGTTCTGGACTTGGCCTAGGCCTCTGGCCTATCAGAGCATGGCTGGCGCCCTGTGAGCTGGCCATTTGAAGGAAGCCTGACTTTGAGAGCTCAGAGCTGTCCTTAAAAGGCTGGGCGTTCTTCCAGGAAGTGAGAAGCAGGGTTCAGCCCAGGGCCCTGCCTTGCAGAAGCTGTCAAGTGCGCATGTGTATAACTCCGTTTGTGCCTGTGCCTCTGTGGATGTGTGAGTGTGTGACTGTGAGAGTATGTGTTTGTGTGTGTGTGTGTGAGAGAGAGAGAGACAGAGAGAACAACAGAATCACTGTGGCACAGGTGATTTAGTGCAAAACTCTTGGCACATTCTGATTTACAGTTCAATATTGACACCATTGTAGCTCTCCTTGGCCCTAGGTCACTTTTCTTCTTTTCAGATGTAATGACACTGAATAGGGAGAGGTTTTTGCCCTGAGGCTTGCACTGGGAACTAGCAGCTGCCCTGTGTGTGTTGCCAGACTAGGAAACTTGTAGTGCCTGTCCATATGGAGAGTCTCCTGGATGAGTTCCTTCTCGAGCCTATTTTGCTTGGTACCTTTGGATCTGCATATAGCTAATGATTTGGAGATTTTACTCCTTTGGACAATTATTTTCCTGATGCACAGTTTCTCTCCAGGTTTTAGCAATCAATTGTTTGAATGTCATATCGAATCCATTGTAGAAAATGACTACATCAGTCTCTCTCTCTCTCTCTCTCTCTCTCTCTCTCTATGTATATATATATATATATATATATATATATATATATATATGTATGTATGTAACATTTAGAGGTCTGAAAATATTTTTAGCTAGAGACCTGCACAGCGCTGGATTATTGTAGTAATGCGGATACACCTGGCCCTTCTTAGCCACAGACATGAGAGACATCTCACAGAGCCATTCCTATACCTCTTTTTTTTAATTTTTGTATTTAAGAAAGGATTAGTGAACAAAAACATAAGGTAGAAGGGGTACAACTCCACACAATTCCCACCACCCAATCCCCATAATCCCCCCCTCCCATGGTAGCTTTCCCATTCTCTAGCCCTCTGGGAGTATGGACCCAGGGTCATTGAGGGTTGCAGAAGGTAGATGGTCTGGCTTCTGTAATTGCTTCCCCGCTGAACATGGGCGTTGACTGGTCAGTCCATACTCCCAGTATGCCTCTCTCTTTCCCTAGTAAGGTGTGTCTCTGGGGAAAATGACCTCCAGGACACATTGGTTGGGTCTTCAATACAGGGAAGCCTAGCCAGCATCCTGGTGGCATCTGGAACCTGGTGATTGAAAAGAGAGTTAACATATGAGGCCAAACAGTTTGTTGCACAATCATGGATCCCAAGCTTGTAATAGTGGAGAGGAAGTGTTAGGGAGATACTCACTGCAAACCCTAGTGTACTTCTGCTTTCAGGTATATATTTTGCAGTAGTTTATGGATACGTGTGCACATAAGCTCTCTCTCACAGAAACTGGTGTATATCTAGATTATGGGACTTTGTTAGAAAGTGAACTACCTGTGATGAAATTAGAGTGTACTATAAAAGGAAAGGTCTCACCCGAGTAATGAAGTTAATGGGTTGTCATTCCACACGTGAAGTCTCTGGATACAGTCTGAGGTGAAGCATATTGAGGTGGCAATCGTTGCTTTGGTTAGGTTGTGATTGGTAGATGCAATATTATTTGGTTTGGATTGGGAGATGCATACAGGAAAGTGGGCCCTATCCAAGGGTTCCAGGACTGGGGGAAGTAGGGGCTCTATAGTGAAGATGTGAGGTTCCTGCTGTCTTAGGGTTCAAAAAGACAATCGATAATTAATATTATCATCACTTAATATTATCATCACACCATTCCCACCACCAAAGGGCTGTGACCCATCCCTCCCGCCCACTCCCACCCCCCACTGGTCCAGGAAGCTACATGTCTACCCCTCACCACTGGGTTTTAACAAGATCTTGTCCAACCGGATACAGCAACACATCAAAAAGATTGTTCATCATGACCAAGTGGGATTCATCCCAGGAATGGGAGGCTGGTTCAACATCCATAAGTCAATCAATGTCATTCACCACATCAATAAAAGCAAAGCCAAAAACCACATGATAATCTCAATAGATGCAGAGAAAGCCTTTGACAAAATCCAACACCCATTCATGCTCAAAACTCTACAAAAAATGGGAATAGATGGGAAATTCCTCAAGATAGTGGAGTCTATATATAGCAAACCTACAGCCAACATCATACTCAATGGACAGAAGCTGAAATCATTCCCCCTCAGATCGGGGATTAGACAGGGCTGTCCACTGTCACCGTTACTCTTCAACATAGTATTGGAAGTTCTTGCCATAGCAATCAGGCAAGAGAAAGAAATCAAAGGGATACAGATTGGAAGGAAAGAAGTCAAGCTCTCACTATTTGCAGATGATATTATAGTATACATAGAAAGACCTAAAAAATCCAGTAGAAAATTACTGGAAGTTATTAGGCAATATAGCAAGGTATCAGGCTACAAAATCAATGTACAAAAATCAGTGGCATTTCTTTATGCAAACACTAAATCTGAAGAAGAAGACATCCAGAAATCACTCCCATTTACTGTTTCAGCATAATCAATCAAATACCTAGGAATAAAGTTGACCAAAGAAGTGAAAGACTTGTATACTGAAAACTATGAGTCACTACTCAAGGAAATAGAAACTGATACCAAGAAATGGAAAGATATCCCATGCTCATGGATTAGAAGAATAAATATCATCAAAATGAATATTCTCCCCAGAGCCATATACAAATTTAATGCAATACCCATCAAAGTTCCACCAAGCTTCTTTAAGAGAATAGAATAAACACTACAATCATTTATCTGGAACCTGAAAACACCTAGAATTGGCAAAACCATCTTAAGGAAAAGAAACAGAAATGGAGGCATCACACTCCCAGACCTTAAACAATATTATAAAGCCATCATCATCAAAACAGCATTCCTATACCTCTTATCAGTCTACAAATCTCTCTCAGCACAAACTACCGCTGCCAAATGATCTACTTCCCTCTTGCTCTTTTTTTCCACCGAGTCCTATCCCAAAACTGTAAATCAAAGGAGAAATAAACATAGTGCAGTTCCCTGCACACAGGACAGTCTGAGGCTGGACCAGGGAGATGCAATACGCCAGCCTGCATCTTGGCTGGAGCATCACTAAGACTACTTCCAAATTGGAGAGGCGAGGGCAGTTTTGGAGAGTGGGCTGCAGGCCAGGTGTTGCTTCTCACAGTGGGCTAAGACCTAGATGTTCTAAGTGTAACCTTTCCTCACAAACATAAAATAACAATGCCACTTGTAAGAAGTATGCATGGGCATGGAGGGTTTGTCTTCAGTGTTCTGGCACTGATCAACACAGGGCCAGAATTTCTGTACTTTCTGTCACTGTCATTCTGTCTCTCTGACTGTTTCTATGTGCCTTCTTCACTGGGCCCTTATTGGAAGTCAGTGCATACATAGTT
This sequence comes from Erinaceus europaeus, assembly GCF_950295315.1. Lineage (NCBI taxonomy): Eukaryota > Metazoa > Chordata > Mammalia > Eulipotyphla > Erinaceidae > Erinaceus > Erinaceus europaeus. The sequence continues at coordinate 195,412 of NW_026647938.1, forward strand.
AACTCGGTCTTCCTGGTGTTGAAATTTTCTTTCTTTGCCCTTTGGATTATTTAATCTCGTGCATATGGCGTAGTACAGTGGGGAGCTGAGGAGGCAGCGATTCCTACTGCAGGTAACAGGCATATGTCCATCTCCAGCTGCAGCTGTCCAGGCCCTCTGTGCTTGACTCCCATTCTCCAGGGCCCTGAGGTTGACACTCAGCCTAAATGCAGCCCTCCTCACCTTCCTGCACAGCATCCTAGTCCTTATTCCATGAGAGCTCAGGTCAAGAGAAGGAAACTCTATCCCCCTGGCACACACATTGTGATTTCCCTCTCTTGGGCCGAATGTAAAGGATCTGTGGTACTGTTGGCCACACCAGTGTCCAGATTTTCCACGCAAAACAGAAGTTTCCAGGATTCTGAAAGAGGGTGTTTTGATGGCTGTGAAATGTCTTTTCCAAGTGCCTCATGGGGTTTCAAATCCTTTTGAAACCTGAAGTTCTTTCTTGTATCTAGGGAATATTCTCACCTCTGGCCAGAAGGACCTCCCAACTAGGAGCACAGCTATTCCAGTGTCAGGAGGTCTGCCAGCCTGCTAGCTCCTGGAGGGATTCCTGAGTATGTCCTCAGGGCCCAAGTGGTAACAGGTGTTTCCAATTGCCTTTATTAGCAGCATCCAGGCCCTCAGGTGATGCAGGGATGTGATCTCCACTGGAAACTCCTAATTCAGACAATGGAGGCATCCATCTTCCTTTTGTCTCTCCATAGCAAGGGCCCGGGGAGTTTGTGCTTCCTGCAAGCAGAGCCACTTTGTATGGGACACTCATAGATGCTTACTTCTGAGAATCTCTCTGAGTGTGATGTGTGGACACCAGGACACCATGATCAGTGATTGTGAGGCCACAGGTGCAATTGCCTTAGCTGGACCCAAAGGGGAGGTGTAAGTGGCCGGGTTCATCCACTATTGTTTTGTCAAACACAGTTCCCATCTATGTTGGAACTCTTTCTGGGTTCCTTCTGGGCTTCTAATCTGCTGACCTGAGAAGTGGACTGGGAGCCTGGAGGCTGAGTATGCAGTCAAATGTGACTGTACAGCATCCTGCCCCTGAATTCTGAGGGGTGCTCCAGCTTACCCCGTTGTCTGTGTTTGGATGATAGTGAGGCATGAGATTGAATCGGGAACTCAGGAGAGCGAAACATGAGAGTCCCTTTGCATATGCATTCTTGCTTATCCAGAATCTGGGCTAGCTGGCTTTCCCTAAACAGCTAGGTTCTCTGTACATAAATTGCAGGTGAGGCTGGCAACCTTGACACCCATGCTCTGAGATTACTATAGGTGAGTTCTGAGCACACACAGAAACACACTGACAGACACACACACACACAAACATTAGTGTCAGGTCTGGTAGTACAGCATATGGTGAAGGCTGGGGCTGTCTGGGGTCTGTGGGCATGAGAGCTGCTGCCTTACAATCTCTACAAGCCAGGTTTGAACCTGTCATCAATGAACACAGTGTGGAGGTTTTTGAATTCTGGTCTCTTTCCAACTCATCTATTTCTCTTCTCGCCTTCTCTGTCTCTAACTCTCACATGCTCTCACACACTCTGTCTTCACTCATTAATATTTTACTTATATACTTATTTTACTGACAGGCCCAGATATACCAAGAGAGTTACCAGAGCACTGCTGAGCTCTGGCTTGTTGTATTGGCGATTTCACCTAGGCTACTGAAGCCTCAGTTTCTAAGTCTTTCTGATACAAGCCATATTTTGTCTCCTCATTTCCATGCCAGTATCACTCACAGTTTATAATAAAGTGATTTTTATGCGAAACACTTGGCACATTCTGATTTACAGCTCACTATTGACACCATTGTCTCTCTCTTTGGCCCTTGGTCACTTTGCTTCTTTTCAGATGTAAAAACACTGAAGAGGGAGAGGTTTTTGCCCTGAGGCTTGCACTGGGAACTAACAGCTGCCCTGTGTGTGTTGCCAGACTAGGAAACTTGTGGTGCCTGTCCATGTGGAGAGTCTCCTTGATGAGTTCCTTCTCAAACCTTTTTCGCTCTGTCCCGTTGGAGCTGCATATAGCTAATGATTTTGAGATTTTACTCCTTTGGACAATTCTTTTCTTGATGCACAGTTTCTCTCCAGGTTTTAGCAATCAATTGTCTGAATGTCATATCGAATCCATTGTAGAAAATGAATACATCAGTGTCTCTCTCTCTCTCTCTCTCTCTATATATATATATATATATATATATATATATATATATATATATGTAACATGTAGAGGTCTGAAAATATTTTTTAGCTAGAGACCTGCACAACTCTGGATTAGGGTAAGAATGCAGATACATTTGGCCCTTCTGAGCCACAGTCATGGGAGACATCTCACAGAGCCATTCGTATACCTCTTATCACTCTACAAATCTCTCTCAGCACAAACTACTGCTACCAAATCATCTACTTCTCTCTTGCTCTTTTTGTGCACCGAATCCAATCCCAAAACTGTAAATCAAAGAAGAAATAGACACAGTGCAGTTCCCTGCACACAGCACAGTCTGAGGCTGGACCAGAGAGATGAAAACACCATCCTGCATCTTGGCTGGAGCATCACTAAGACTATTTACAAATGGAGAGGTGAGGGCAGTTTTGGAGAGTGGGCTGCAGGCCAAGTGTTGCTTCTCAGAGTAGGCTAAGACCTAGATGTTCTAAGTGTAACCTTTCCTCACAAACATAATATAACAATGCCACTTGTAAGAAGTATGCATGGGCATGGAGGGTTTGTCTACAGTTCTCTGGCACTGATCAACACAGGGCCAGAATTTCAGTCCTTTTCTGTCACTGTCATTCTGTCTCTCTGACTGTTTCTATGTGCCTTCTTCACTGGGCCCTTATTGGAAGTCAGTGCATGCATCGTGATCTTGGACTTCCTGGTGTTGAAATTTTCCTTTCTTTGCCCTTTGGATTATTCAGTCTCCTGCATATGGTGTAGTACATTGGGGAACTGAGGAGACAGCGATCCTGCCGCAGGTAACAGGCATATGTCCATCTGCAGCTGCAGCTGTCCAGGCCCTCTGTGCTTGACTCCAATTATCCAGGGCCCTGAAGCTGACACTCAGCTTACATGCAGCCCTCCTCAATTTCCTGCACCGCATCCTTGTCCTTATTCCATGAGAGCCCAGGTCAAGAGAAGTGAAACTCTCCCCCTGGCACACACATTGTGCTTTCCCGCTATTGGGCCAAATGTAAAGAAACTGTGGTACTGATGGCCACACCAGTGTCCAGATTTTCCACGACTACTATTGGTGAGTTCTGAGCACACACAGACACACACAGACAGACAGACAGACAGACACACACACACACACACACACACACACACACATTACTGTCAGGTCTGGTAGTACAGCATATGGTGAAGGCTGGGGCATCTGGGGTCTATGGACATGAGAGCTGCTGCCTTACAATCTCTACAAGCCAAGTTTCAACCTGTCATCAATGAACACAATGTAGGAGGTTTTTGAATTCTGATCTCTTTCCAACTCATCTATTCCTCTTCTCGCTTTCTCTGTCTTTAACTCTCACATGCTCTCACACACTCTGTCTTCTCTCATTAATATTTTACTTATATACTTATTTTACTGACAGGCCCAGATATACAAAGAGAGTTACCAGAGCACTGATGAGCTCTGGCTTATTGTGTTGGCGATTTCACCTAGGCTACTGGAGCCTCAGTTTGTAAGTCTTTCTGACACAAGCCATATTCTGTCTCCTCATTTCCATGCCAGTATCACTCAGAGTTTATATTAAAGATATATATACATATATAAATATATATATTTATATATCTGTCATTTTTAGAATTGTTGACATATGTATTTGACCTTAATTCAGAAATACCACATTTATAACAGCCTAGTTTTTCAGAAATAATTGGCCATACAGTTGGAGCAGCATTCAATACAAATATAAATAATAGAACCTTCCAGTAGCATTTCTAATCGTGTTTCTATCAGCATCCTTATTGTAATTATCATAGCCCAGAACTTACCTTCTTTTTCTAGTGTAAGCCTCAATACATATGTGTTTGTTTTCTTTTTCTGGAAATCTTAATTTCCCTGGATCCTGAAGTGTTAGGGAATTTTTGAAACAGCCCTCTGTTTCTCAACAGATGGTTTCTATGTTTCTGCTGTAATCAGGTCTTCTTGTGGTTTTTGTTTTCATTTTTTTTTATTTTTTGAAGTCCTCCTAGATCATCCCCATTTATTTGCATATTTATTTATTTGGTCAGGCATCACATGAGTGGTCATTTCTTCTGCTTGATAGATTTTCTCTTAAAATTGAAGGGAAGTTTTGATGCACATTACATTTCCTGTGGAAAATATTACACACATATGGTGAAGGCATGGGTTTTCTGAGGTCCGTGGGCATTAGAGCTGCTGCCTTACAATCTCTACAACCCAGGTTTGAACCTGTCATGAATGAACAGTCTAGGGGGGTTTTGTCTTCTGGTCTATTTCCAACTCTTCTATTTCTCTTCTCGCCATCTCTGTCTCTGACATTCACAGGCTCTCACTCACTCTGTCTGCACTCAGTAGTATTTTACTGATATCCTTATTTTATTGACAGGCCCAGATATACAAAGAGAATTGCAAGAGCACTGCTGAGCTCTGGCTTGTTTTGTTGGTGATTTCACCTAGGCTACTGGAGCCTCAGCTTTGTAAGTCTCACTGACACAAGCCATATTCTGTCTCCTCATATCCATGGCAGTATGTCTCAGACTTTATAATAAAGATATAAATCCATATACATATATATACATATATAAATATAAATGTAAATATATATATATATATCTGTCATTTTTGGAATTGTCAACCTATGTAATTGATCTTAATCAGAATTAACACATTTATAACAGCTTCCTTTTTCATTAATAATTGGCCACATAGTTGAAGCAGGATTCAATACAATTATAAATAATAGAACCTTCCAGTAGCATTTCTAATATAATTTCTATCAGCATCCTTATTATACTTATTATAGTACAGAACTTGCCTCCTTTCTCTAGTGTAAGCTTCAATACATATGAGTTTCTTTTCAATCTCCTGAAGTCTTAATTTCCCTGGACTCTGAAGTGTCTCAGAATTTTTGAAGCAGCCCTCTGTTTCTCAGCAGATGGTTTCTATATTTCTGCTCTAATCAGGTCTTCTTGTGCTTTTTGTATTTATTTTTCATTTTTGTTAAATCCTCCTAAATCCAAATTTATTTGCATATTTATTTATTTATTTAGTCCTATATTACATGAGGGGTCATTTATTCTGCTTCATAGATTTTTCTCTTATAATTGAATGGAATTTTACACTCACAATACATTTCCTGTGGTAAATACTACACACATTTGGTGAAGGCTGGGGTTGTCTGGGGTCTGTGGACATGAGACTGCTGCCGTACAATCTCTACAACCCAGGTTTGAACCTGTCATGTATGAACACAGTGTGGGAGGTATTGGACTTCTGGTCTCTTTCCAACTCTTCTATTTCTCTTCTTGCCTTCTCTGTCTCTGACTCTTACAGGCTCTCACTCACTCTGTCTGCACTCATTAATATTTTACTTATACATTATTTTACTGACAGGCCCAGATATACAAAGAGAGTCACCAGTGCACTGCTGAGCTCTGGCTTGTTTTGTTGGCGATTTCACCTAGGTTTCTGGAGACTCAGCTTTGTAAGTCTCTCTGGCACAAGCCATACTCTGTCTTCTCATAGCCATGCCAGTATACCTCATAGTTTATAATAAAGAAACACATACATATATGTACATACATACATACATACATATATATATATATATATATATATATATATCAGTCATTTTTAGAATTGTTGACCTTTTTATTTGATCTTAATGCAGAATTACCACATTTATAACAGCCTCTTTATTCATAAATAATTGGTCACATAGTTGGAGCAGGTTTCAATACAGTTATAAATTATAAACCTTCCAGGAGCATTTCCAATAGCCTTTCTATCAGTATCCTTATTGTAATTATCATAGCACAGAACTTGCCTCCAATTTCTAGTGTAAGTTTCAATATGTATGTGTTTATTTTCATTCACGGGAATTCTTAATTTGCCTGGACCCTGAATTGTCAGGGAATTTTTGAAGCAGCCCCCTGTTTCTCTGCAGACGTTTTCTATATTGCTGCTGTAATCAGGTCTTCCTGTGGTTTTTGTTTTTATTTTTTATTTTTTTCAAATCCTCCTAGATCATCCCCATATATTTTCATATTTATTTATATATTTATTCCGATATCACATGAGGGGTCATTTCTTCTGCCTGATAGATTTTCTCTTATAATTGAAGGGAACTTTTGACACACAATACATTTCCTTTTGCAGATACTACACACTACTATAACTACTACTGCACTGTTTTTGACAGTGACATCCAATGCACAATGTATTAGTATTGCATGGCTCTAATAAATGTTCCCTATTTAACCTACAGTGTTTTTAACCTCACAAATATTTATTCTGTTCTTTTTTGGGGGATGAATGGTTTACAGTCAACAGTTACATATAATAGTGGCTATGGGGGTGATTTTTCCCAATTTCCCAGTATTTCTGTACATCATTTGTAACTTTCTTATTGAGGAGAAGGAAACAGTCATAAATTGAGAGAGCAGGGCCCAAGCAGGAAGAGTGACAGAGAGACAGCTGCAGCTCTGATTTGCCACTAGCCCAGCTTTTCTCTAGCTGGGTAAGTGGTGACCAGGGGCTCAAAATGGGGTCCTGGGCTTCCACATAGTTCTCTGGCATTCTTGCTTAGCCAGAATCTGGGCTAACTGGCTTGCCCTGACCAGCTAGGTTCTCTGTACATAAGTTGCAGGTGAGGCTGGCTAACTTGACACCCATGCTCTGAGACTACTACAAGTGAGCTCTGAGCACACACAGACACACACAGACAGACAGACAGACACAAACACACACACACACACACACACACACATTAGTGTCAGGTCTTGTAGTACAGCATATGGTGAAGGCTGGGGCTGTCTGGGGTCTGTGGGCATGAGAGCTGCTACCTTACAATCTCTACAAGCCAGGTTTGAGCCTGTCATTAATGAACACAGTGTAGGAGGTTTTTGAATTCTGGTCTCTTTTCATCTCTTCTATTTCTCTTCTTGCCTTCTCTGTCTCTGACTCTCACAGGCTCTCCCTCACTCTGCACTCAGTAGTATTTTACTGATATCCTTATTTTATTGACAGTCCCAGATATACAAAGAGAGTTGCCAGAGCACTGCTGAGCTCTGGCTTTTTTGTTGGTGTTTTCACCTAGGCTACTTGAGCCTCAGCTTTGTAAGTCTCTTTGACTCAAGCCATATTTTGTCACCTCATATCCATGGCAGTATCTCTCAGACTTTATAATAAAGATATACATCCATATACATATATAAATATACGTATATAAATATACATATATATATATATGTCATTTTTGGAATTGCCAAACTATGTAATTGGTCTTAATCCCAATTAACACATTTATAACAGCTTCTTTTTTAATGAATAATTGGCCACATAGCTGGAGCAGGATTCAATACAATTATAAATAATAGAACTTTCCAGTAGCATTTCTAATAGCATTTCTATCAGCATCCTTATTGAAATTATCATAGGACAGAACTTGTCTCCTTTCTCTAGTGTAAGCTTGAATACATATGTGTTTCTTTTCATTCTCCTGAAATCTTAATTTCCCTGGACTCTGAAGTGTCTCGGAATTTTTGAAGTAGCCCTCTGTTTCCCAGCAGATGGTTTCTATGTTTCTGCTGTAATCAGGTCTTCTTGTGCTTTATTTATTTTTTCAAATCCTCCTCGATCATCCCCATTTATTTACATATTTATTTATTTAGTCCTATATTCCATGAGAGGTCATTTCTTCTGCTTGATAGATTTTTCTCTTATAATTGAAGGGAAGTTTACACTCACAATACATTTCCTGTCATAAATACTACACACATATGGTGAAGGCTGGGGTTGTCTGGGGTCTGTGGACATGAGACTGCTGCCTTACAGTCTCTACAACCCAGGATTGAAACTGTCATGTATGAATACAGTGCGGGAGGTTTTTGACTTCTGGTCTCTTTCCAACTCTTCTATTTCTCTTCTTCCCTTTTCTGTCTCTGACTCTCACAGCCTCTACCTCACTCTGTCTGCACTCATTAATATTTTACTTATATATTATTTTACTGACAGGCCCAGATATACAAAGTGAGTCACCAGGCCACTGCTGAGCTCTGGCTTGTTTTGTTGGCGATTTCGCCTAGGTTACTTGAGCCTAAGTTTGTAAGTCTGTCTGGCAAAAGCCATACTCTGTCTCCTCATAGCCATGCCAGTATACCTCATAGTTTTTAATAATGAAACACATACATATATGTACATATATATAAACATATATATATCAGTCATTATATATATATCATGCCAGTGCCTCGATGGATGTGTCTGTGACTGTGACAGTATGTGTTTGTGTGTGTTTGTGTGTGTGTGAGTGTTTGAGGGAGGGAGAGAGGGAAAGAACAACAGAATCACTGTGGCACAGGTGATTTTGTGGAAAACACATGGCACATTCTGATTTACAGCTCAATATTGACACCATTGTAGCCCTCCTTGGCCTTTGGTCGCTTTTCTTCTTTTCAGATCTAAAGACACTGAAGAGGGAGAGGTTTCTGCCCTGAGGCTTTTACTGGGAACTAGCAGCTACCCTGTGTGTGTTGCCTGACTAGGAAACTTGTGGTGCCTGTCCATGTGGAGAGTCTCCTGGGTGAGTTCCTTCTCGAGCCTTTTTCGCTCGGTCCCGTTGGAGCTACATATAGCTAATGATTTGGAGATTTTACTCCTTTGGACAATTCGTTCCCTGATGCACAGCTCCTCTCCAGGTTTTAGCAACCAATTGTTTGAATGTCATATCGAATCCATTGTAGAAAATGACTACATCAGTGTCTCTCTCTCTCTCTCTCTCTCTCTCTCTATATATATATATATATATATATATATATATATATATATATAATGTAGAGGTCTGAAAATATTTTTTTAGCTAGAGACCTGAACAGCTCTGGATTAGGGTAGTAATGTGTATACACCTGGCCCTTCTGAGCCACAGTCATGAGAGACTTCTCACAGAGTCATTTGTATACCTCTTATCACTCTATGCATCTCTCTCAGCACAAACTACCGCTGCCAAATCATCTACTTCCCTCTTGCTCTTGTTGTCCACCAAGTCCTATCCCAAAACTGTAAATCAATGAAAATAGACATAGTGCAGTTCCCTGCACACAGGACAGTCTGAGGCTGGGCCAGGGAGATGCAATATGCCAGCCTGCATCTTGGCTGGAGCATCACTAAGACTACTTCCAAATTGGTGAGGCGAGGGTAGTTTTGGAGAGTGGGCTGCAGGCCAAGTGTTGCTTCTCAGAGTGGGCAAAGACCTAGATGTTCTAAGTGTTACCTTTCCTCACAAACATAAAATAGCAATGCCACTTGTAAGAATATGCATGGGCATGGTGGGTTTGTCTTCAGTGCTCTGGCACTGATAAACACAGGGCCAGCATTTCAGTCCTTTTCTGTCACTGTCATTCTGTCTCTCTGACTGTCTCTAGGTGCCTTCTTCACTGGGCCCTTATTGGAAGTCAGAGCATACATAGAGAACTCGGGCTTCCTGGTGTTGAAATTTTCCTTTCTTTGCCCTTTTGACTATTTAGTCTCCTCAGTACAGTGGGGAACTGAGGATACAGCGATCCTGCTGCAGGTAACAGGCATATGTCCATCTCCAGCTGCAGCTGTCCAGGCCCTCTGTGCTTGACTCCCATTCTCCAGGGCCCTGAGGCTGACACTCAGTCTATATGCATCCCTCCTCAATTTCCTGCACCGAATCCTTGTCCTTATTCCATGAGAGCCCAGGTCAAGAGAAGTGAAACTCTATCCCCCTGGCACACACATTGTGCTTTCTCTCTATTGGGCCGGATGTAAAGGATCTGTGGTACTGATGGCCACACCAGTGTCCAGATTTTCCATGCAAAACAGAAGCTTCCAGGGTTCAGAAAGAGGGTGTTTTGATGGCTGTGAAATGTCTTTTCCAAGTGCCTCATGGGGTTTCAAATACTTTTGAAACCTGAAGTTCTTTCTTGTATCTAGGGAATATTCTCACCTCTGACCCGAAGGCCCTCTCAACTAGGAGCACAGCTATCCCGGGGTCAGGAGGTCTGCCAGCCTGCGAGCTCCTGGAGGGATTCCTGAGTATGTCCTCAGGGCCCAAGTGGTAACAGGTGTTTCAAATTGCCTTTATTAGCAGCAGCCAGGCCCTCAGGTGAGGGGCAGGGCTGTGATCTCCACTGGAAACTCCTAATTATGCCAATGGAGGCATCCATCTTCCTTTTGTCTCTCAATAGCAAGGGTCCAGGGAGTTTGTGCTTCCTGCAAGCAGAGCAACTTTGTAGCGGACACTCATGGATGCCTACTTCTGGGAATCTCTCTGAGTGTGATGTATGGACACCAGGACACCATGATCAGGGATTGTGAGGAAACAGGTGCAATTGCCTTAGCTGGACCCAAAGGGGAGGTGTAAAGGGCCGGGTTCATCCACTATTGTTTGGTCAAACACAGTTCCCATCTATGTTGGAACTCTTTCTGGCTTCTTTCTGGGCTTGTAATCTGCTGCCCTGAGAAGTGGACTGGGAGCCTGGAGGCTGAGTATGCAGCCAAACGTGACTGGACAGGGTCCTGCCCCTGAATTATGAGGGGTACCCCAGCTTCCCCCGTTGGCAGTGTTTGGATGATAGTGAGGCATGAGATTGAATCAGGAACTTAGGAGAGGGAGACATGAGAGTCCCTTTGCATATGCATTCTTGCTTAGCCAGAATCTGGGCTAGCTGGCTTTCCCTAAACAGCTAGGTTCTCTGTACATAAGTTGCAGGTGAGGCTGGCTACCTTCCCACCCATGCTCTGAGACTACTATAGGTGAGTTCTGAGCACACACAGACACACACTGACAGACAGACAGACAGACACACACATACACATATTACTGTCAGGTCTGGTAGTACAGCATATGGTGAAGGCTAGGGCTGTCTGGGGTCTGTGGGCATGAGAGCTGCTGCCTTACAATCTCTACAAGCCAGCTTTGAACCTGTCATCAATGAACACAGTGTAGGAGGTTTTTGAATTCTGGTGTCTTTCCAACTCATCTATTTCTCTTTTCGCCTTCTCTGTCTCTAGCTCTCACATGCTCTCACACACTCTGTCTTCAATCATTAATATTTTACTTATATACTTATTTTATTGACAGGCCCAGATATACAAAGAGAGTTACCAGAGCACTGCTGACCTCTGGCTTGTTGTGTTGGCGATTTCTCCTAGGCTACTGGAGCCTCAGTTTGTAAGTCTTTTTGACAGAAGCCATATTCTTTCTCCTCATTCCCATGCCAGTATCACTCAGAGTTTATAATAAAGTGATTTTTTTGCAAATACTTGGTACATTCTGATTTACAGCTCAATATTGACACCCTGTAGCTCTCTTTGGCCCTTGGTCACTTTTCTTCTTTTCAGATGTAAAAACACTGAAGATGGAGAGGTTTTTGCCCTGAGGCTTGCACTAGGAACTACCAGATGCACTGTGTCTGTTGTCAGACTAGGAAACATGTGGTGCCTGTCCATGTGGAGAGTCTCCTTGATGAGTTCCTTCTCAAGCCTTTTTCGCTCTGTCCCTTTGGAGCTGCATATAGCTAATGATTTTGAGATTTTACTCCTTTGGACAATTCTTTTCCTGATGCACAGTTTCTCTCCAAGTTTTAGCAATCAATTGTCTGAATGTCATATCAAATCCATTGTAGAAAATGACTACATCAGTGTCTCACTCTCTCTCTCTGTCTCTCTCTCTGTCTCTCTCTCTCTCTCTCTCTCTCTCTCTCTCTATATATATATATATATATATATATATATATATATGTAACATGTAGAGATCTGAAAATGTTTTTTAGCTAGAGACCTGCACAGCTCTGGATTAGAGTAGTAATGCAGATACACCTGGCCCTTCTGAGCCAGAGTCATGAGAGACATCTCACAGAGCCATTTGTTTACCTCTTGTCACTCTATAAATCTGTCTCAGCACAAACTACAGCTGCCAAGTCATTTACTTCACTCTTGCTCTTTTTGTCCACCGAGTCCTATCCCAAAACTGTAAATCAAAGAAGAAATAGACATAGTTCAGTACCCTGCACACAGGACAGGGTGATGCAGGACCGGGGAGATGAAATACGCCAGCCTGCATTTGGCTGGAGCATCACTAAAACTACTTCCAATTTGGAGAGGGAAGGGCAGTTTTGGAGAGTGGGCTGCAGGCCACGTGTTGCTTCTCAGAGCGTCTAAGACCTAGATGTTCTAAGTGTAACCTTTCCTCACAAACATAAAATAACAATGCCACTTGTAAGAATTATGCATGGGAATGGAGGGTTTGTCTTCAGTGCTCTGGCACTGATCAACACAGGGCCAGAATTTGTCCTTTTCAGTCACTGTCATTCTGTCTCTCTGACTGTCTCTATGTGCCTTCTTCCTGGGACCCTTCATGGAAGTCAGTGCATGCATAGTGAACTCGGTCTTCCTGGTGTTGAAATTTTCCTTTCTTTGCCCTTTGGATTACTTAGTCTAGTGCATATGGCATAGTACAGAGGAGAACTTAGGAGTCAGCGTTCCTGCTGCAGGTAATAAGCATATGTCCAACTCCAGCTGCAGCTGTCCAGGCCCTCTGTGCTTGACTCCCATTCTCCAGGGTCCTGTGGCTGACACTCAGCCTAAATGCAGCCCTCCTCCATTTCCTGCACCACATCCTTGTCCTTATTCCATGAGAGCCCAGGTCAAGAGAAGTGAAACTCTATCCCCCTGGCACACACATTGTGCTTTCCCTCTATTGGGCCGAATGTAAAGGATCTGTGGTACTGATGGCCACACCAGTGTCCAGATTTTCCATGCAAAACAGAAGCTTCCAGGGTTCAGAAAGAGGGTGTCTTGATGGCTGTGAAATGTCTTTTCCAAGTGCCTCCTGGGGTTTCAATTCCTTTTGAAACCTGAAGTTCATTCTTGTATATAGGGAATATTCTCACCTCTCGCCAGAAGGCCCTCCCAACTAGGAGCACAGCTATCCTGGGATCAGGAGGTCTGCCAGCCTGCTAGCTCCTGGTGGGATTCCTGAGTATGTCCTCAGGGCCCAAGTGGTAACAGGTGTTTCCAATTGCCTTTATTAGCAGCAGCCAGGCCCTCAGGTGAGGGGCGGGGCTGTGATCTCCACTGGAAACTCCTAATTCAGCCAATGGAGGCCTCCATCTTCCTTTTGTCTCTCCATAGCAAGGGCCTGGGAGTTTGTGCTTCCTGCAAGCAGAGCAACTTTGTATGGGACACTCATGCATGCCTACTTCTGGGAATCTCTCTGAGTGTTATGTGTGGACACCAGGACACCATGATCAGGGATTGTGAGGCCACAGGAGCAATTGCCTTAGCCAGACCCAAAGGGTAGGTGTAAAGGGCCGGGTTCATCCACTATTGTTTGGTCAAACACAGTTCCCATCTATGTTGAAACACAGCTCTTTCTGGGTTCATTCTGGGCTTGTAATCTGCTGCCCTGAGCAGTGGACTGAGAGTCTGGAGGCTGAGTAGGCAGCCAAACTTGACTAGACAGGCTCCTGTCCCTGAATTCTGAGGCGTGCCCCAGCTTACCCCTTTGACAGTGTTTGGATGATAGTGAGGCATGAGATTGAATCGGGAACTCAGGAGAGGGAGAAATGACAGTCCCCTTGCATGTGCCTTCTTGCTTAGCCAGAATCCGGGCTACCTGGCTTTCCCTGACCAGCTAGGTTCTCTGTACATAAGTTGCAGGTGAGGCTGGCTACCTTCCCACCCATGCTCTGAGACTACTATAATAGGTGAGCTCTGAGCACACACAGACACAGACAGACAGACAGACAGACACACACACACACACATTACTGTCAGGTCTGGTAGTACAGCATATGGTGAAGGCTGGGGCTGTCTGGGGTCTGTGGGCATGAGAGCTGCTGCCTTACAATCTCTACAAGCCAGCTTTGAATTTGTCATCAATGAACACAGTGTAGGAGGTTTTTGAATTCTGGTGTTTTTCCAACTCATCTATTTCTCTTCTCGCCTTCTCTGTCTCTAACTCTCACATGCTCTCACACACTCTGTCTTCAATCATTAATATTTTACTTATATACTTATTTTACTGACTTCTGGATGAAGTCCACCATGACATCCCTTGACCCCGGACCCCGGATCCCGGACCCCGGACTGCCTACGTTGTCTAGCTGGTGGGTCGACCAGCCGTCCCTTGGGACTTGGTCACTGCCGGAGAGGCTCGCGGGTCAACCGGCCGTCTGGATGAAGTCAATCGTGGCACCCCCCGACCCCGGACCCCGGTCCCCGGATCCTGGATCCTGGACCGCCTTCGTTTTGGAGCCCGTGGGTTGGTCGCTGGAGGAGTGGCTCGCGGGTCGTCCAGGCATCTGGATGAAGTCCGCTGTGGCACCCCTGGACCCCGGATCCCGAATCTCAGACTGCCTTCGTTGTGGAGCTGGCGGGTCGACCAGAACTCCCTTGGGACTTAATCGCTGGATGAAGTCAGCCTTAGGATCCCAGAATCCGGCCACCGCGCAACCCCGCCACCCCGCCACCCCACCACCCATTTCCTGGACTGCCGCCTTGTGGAGCAGGGGGGTCGACCAGCACTCCCCTGGGACTTAATCTCTGGCAGAAGAATTTGCGAGTTGGAATGGAAGTCTGAATGATGTTGCACTCTGGCTCCTTGAATCGCCACAGGCTTCCTGGCTGTGGTTGTGGAGCCTCAGGAATGAGGGTCTCTTAGCATAACCATTATCCTCTCTACCCCTGCTAGGCAACACTTTGTATCTTTCTGGCCAGAAATTTGCATTGTAATTGAGTGGGTGGGTTGGGGTGGAGTGGAGTGGAGTGAAGTGAAGGGTGAAGGGTGGTGGTGAGCAGAGTGTTGGGGATTCCTCAGAGAAAGGGTACCTGGTAGGTAGCCACCGCCCCCAATTTCCTTTCCCTCACCCCCCGCCATTTTTTATTCACTGGATTTATATATCTATATATTTTTATATATGAGCAGAAAAGAAATGTCTGTATATAATATGTATCATGTCTGTCCAAAACCACACACACATTCCTTTAGAAAATAAAACTGGGGGAGGAGAACAACACACATTGCTTGCTTGCTTGCTTGCTGAATGTATGAATGAATAAAGCTGGGGGTTGTGTGTCACAAAGCCTTATTTCTGCTGTTGTTCATCTCAAGAGCTACTGAGGAACAGGATTCCCTGTCTTGCAGGTACAGGTTTTGTGAAGGCATGAGGGACTGACTGAAGTTGTAACCTCAGAGGAGTCCAATACATGAAAGTCTTTTGCATAATCTTGGTATCACTGGGGTCCCTTTCTCTCGTGTCTGATTCTATTTTAGTATATTCATTGTCTATTACATGCCTGAGAGAGCTTAACATATTGTGTGTGTGTGTGTGTGTTGGGGGGTGGGGCATCAGGGGAGAAGAGAAGGCTGTGCATCTCTCTCTCTCTCTCAAGATAAACAAATTATCTTTTAAAATATTTTATTTATTTACTTATTTATTCCCTTTTGTTGTCTTTGGTTTATTTTTGTCGCCATTGTTGGATAGGACAGAGAGGAGGGGAAGATAGAGAGAAAGATAGACATCTGCAGACAGACCTGCTTCACCACTGCTTGCTTGTGAAGCAACTAACTCCCCTGCAGGTGGGGAGCCAGGTGCTTGAACCTGGATACTCACACTGGTGGTCCTTGCCCTTTGTGCCACGTGCACACTTGACCTGCTGTGCTCAGGCCTGACTGACTCCCTTATTTATTTATTTATTTATTTAATTATTTATTTATGAGAATGACAGGAGGAGACAGAAAGAACCAGACATCACACAGGTACATATGTTACCGGGGGTTGAACTTGGGGGCCTCATGCTTGAGAGTTCAGTGCTCTATCCATCACGCCACCGCCCGCATCACTAAATTATCTTTATGTCTTGGATAGAGATAGCCAGAAATTGAGAGGGAAGGGGTGGGGGGAGTGGGGGAGAGAAAGAGAGACACCTGCAGCCCTGCTTCACTACTTGTGAAAGAAGAGGAATGAATATAGAAAGCAGGGTGTGTCCTTCTCCTCCTACTCCTTCTCCTTCTCCTTCTTCTCCTTCTCCCAAGTGCACTGCTCAGCTGTGGATTATGGTGGTGTGGGGGGCTAGAACCTGGGACCTTGGAGTCTCAGTGCTTGAGTCTGTTTGCATAAACATTATGCTCTTTCACTCACCCTTTCTTTGCTTGCTTGCTTGCTTGCTTTCTCTTTTAATTTTTCTTATCCTCCCTCTACAAACACCCTCCCCCCCACTAAATTTCATGCTGGACTACTTTGGCCTCAGGAAAACAGTTCGAGCTACCTCAACTTGAAAACAACAACAAAACAAACAAACAAAAAAAAACCAAAAAACAAAAAAAAGAAAGAAAAGAAAAAAGAAAGCACATTTCATTCCCCTTCTCTCCCCTCTCTCTGCAGCTTGGAAACAACAACAACAACAGTTGAGTGTTGAGGGAAGATAAAAAAAGACCATCCTGCCCCAAAGCTGGGACTATCTGCATCTGAATGAAGCCTTTGAAAGGATGGTCCACACTGGTGAGATCCAGTTCATTCATTCATCCATCCATTCATTCATTCATTCTCCTTACAAAAACACTATCTGTTTCTAGAAAGCACACACCTCCTGCTCTCCATCTCCCCAACTTGTGGTCAGTAGTCATTTCCCAATGAAAAATAAAATAAATGAATAAAAGAAATTTCTTCCGCAGGGGAGGTGGAACCAGAAGCTACAGAAACAGGCGGAGGCAGAGGCTGAGGAGGCGGAGCCATGAACAAGCTCTTTGCTTCCAGCATTGAAATACTAATGAGAGAAAGATGTCAGTCTGTCATCTATGGCATGGAAGTAACAGACTCTGGGGTGGGGGTCCCAGTCGGGGGGGGTGTTCAGCTCTTGGGACATGATGGGAGAGGAGAACCTAGAGGGGGTTGAAGAGTTATGTGGAAAGATGAGACATGTTGTGCATGTACAAACTGTTGTATTTTTCTGTGGACTGTAAACCATTAACAACACCCCCCATGAAGGAAGGAAGGAAGGGAGGGAGGAAGGAAGGAAACAGAGAAAGAGAGAGAGAGAGAGAGAGAGAGAAAGGTCTCCTGTGAGCCTGCTGCATACCACCATGCTTTTTCTGGCTAGAGGCCACAGATGTCCCAAGGCAAAGCACACCACTGTCAAACCAGAAAAGACCAGTGTTCCCATCTGCCTATTTCAGTGCCTCCTTTTCTATGATTGAAATGATATATATATATATATATATATATATATATATATATATTATATCTATCTTTCTCCTCCTTCTCCTTCTCCTTCTCCTTCTTATCCCTCCAGGGTTATTGCTGGGCTCCATGCCTTCACCATGAATCCTCCACTCCTGGGGTCCATTTTTCCCCTTTTTGTTGCCCTTCTTTATCCTCCTTCTTGCCCCCCACCCCAGCACTGCTCAACTCTCCTTTATGTTGGGGGGGTGGAGAATCAAACCTGGTACTTGGGAGACTCAGGCATGAGAGTCTCTGTGATAAACCTATTCCTTTGTTAATGGTGAAAAGTGTAGAATAGGGTGACCTACCAAAAGACAGGCATATACACAACTCTCTCTCCTCTCTCTCTCTCTCTCTCTCTCTCTCTCTCTCTCTCTCTCACACACACACACACACACACACACACTTTTTTGTTCTAAGTCCCATCTCTAATAAAATACTTTGGGGGGGGCAGGGAGGGAGGGAAGGAGAGAGATGGATGAGAGTAACCCGGAAAAATGCCATTTCTTTGCATGTGATCAGAAATGGTTCAGACTAAAACATCATTTTACATTTAAAATGAGAACATATAAGAGTGTACGAGACAGCAACAAAGATTAAAATAGGTGGAACTCTACAGATGTTGGTGCGTGTGTGCACGTGTGTGTGTGTGTGTGTGTGCATGTGTGTATAAAGGCCATTTACACATTGACATCCCCCTACACACATAAGCATACACACACAGAAAAGGTGGAGGGATTAGGCCTCTTCTTTCTTTTCTAAGAATTCACTCCTCTCCCCTTTGGGAGGGGTATATAGTTTCCTAAATACACCTACGCCAAGCCCGGGAAAAAATTGATTTTTGAGTAATTAATTAATTGACTGCCTCACTTTAATTCATTGACTGGGCCCCCCTTCCTCCTCCTGCTCCTCCTCCTCTACCACCACCACTACCATCCCTTTTTAAATTTTTTTTCTCACTCTCTCCCTTCTTGCCTTGAGTCCCCTCACCACGTGACACATGCCCTCTGATGGAGGCATCACTAAAACTATCCATTTACATGGTGATAGGGTTCAGGACACAAAGGTTTGTCACTTTATTTTCATTTAATTTTATTTTATTTAAGATTGTACTTATTTCTGAAGCAGAAAGATACTACGGGAGACAGAGAAAGAGGCAGACATCACTCTGGTACATGTGCTGCCAGGGGTCAAACTCAGGACCTCCTTGTCGTTGAAAGTCCAATACTTTATTTATCCACCGACTGCCACAATGTAACTTTTCATTTCATAGGAAGAAATCTAAGAAACCACAGTGAGAACCACTGAGGATGAAAAGAGATGGAACTCCAAAGTGTGTTGTTTTCATGTCTTTCTCACACCCTGTACTCTGTCTCTGTCTCTCTCTCTCTCTTTGGAAAGAATGGAGGAACTGGGGAGCCCCCGGTGGTAGTGCAGAGGGTTAAGTACACATGGCAGTGAGCAGACCTGCAGACCTGCTTCACAGCTTCTTAGAGCCTCCCCCCACCCCCACCCGCCATGGGAGAGGCTCTTGACCTGGGATGCCAACTGTGGAAGACAGGCATATACACAACTCTCTCCTCTCTCTCTCTCTCTCTCTCTCTCTCTCTCACACACACACACACTTTTTTGTTCTAAGTCCCATCTCTAATAAAATACTTTGGGGGGGCAAGGAGGGAGGGAGGGAGAGAGAGAGAGATGGATGAAAGTAACCCGGAAAAATGACATTTCTTTGCATGTGATCAGAAAAGGTTCAGACTAAAACATCACTTTACATTTAAAATGAGAACATATAAGAGTGTACGAGACAGCAACAAAGATGAAAATAGGTGGAACTCCACAGATGTTGGTGCGTGTGTGCGTGCGTGTGTGTGCATGTGTGTATAAAGGCCATTTACACATCCCCCCACACACACAGGCATACACACACAGAAAAGGTGGAGGGATTAGGCCTCTCCTTTCTTTTCTAAGAATTCACCCCTCTCCCCTTTGGGAGGGGTATATAGTTTCCTAAATACACCTACCCAGAGCCTGGAAAAAAATTTATTTTTGAGTAATTAATTAATTGACTGCCTCACTTTAATTCATTGACTGGGCCCCCCCTTCCTCCTCCTCCTCCTCCTCCTCCTCTACCACCACCACTACCATCCCTTTTTTAATTATTTATTTTCTCACTCTCTCCCTTCTTGTCTTGAGTCCCCTCACCACGTGACACATGCCCTCTGATGGAGGCATCACTAAAACAATCCATTTACATGGTGATAGGGTTCAGGACACAAAGGTTTGTCACTTTATTTTCATTTCATTTTATTTTATTTAAGATTGTACTTATTTCTGAAGCAGAAAGATACTATGGGAGACAGAGAAAGAGCCAGACATCACCCTGGTACTGTGCTGCCAGGGGTCGAAATCAGGACCTCCTCGTCCTTGAAGGTCCAATACTTTATTTATCCACCGCGCAACCTTGTGGACCACCACAATGTAACTTTTCATTTCATAGGAAGAAATCTAAGAAACCACAGTGAGAACCACTGAGGATTAAAAGAGATGGAACTGGGAGTCGGGCTGTAGCGCAGTGGGTTAAGCGCAGGTGGCGCAAAGCACAAGGACCAGCATAAGGATCCCGGTTCGAACCCCGGCTCCCCACATGCAGGGGAGTCGCTAAACAGGCGGTGAAGCAGGTCTGCAGGTGTCTATCTTTCTCTCCTCCTATCTGTCTTCCCCTCCTCTCTCCATTTCTCTCTGTCCTATCCAACAACGACAACAACAATAATAACTACAACAATAAAACAACAAGGGCAACAAAAGGGAATAAATAAATAAAATAAATATTAAAAAAAGAAAAGATGTGGAACTCCAAAGGCAGTGGTATGTTGTTTTCATGTCTTTCTCACACCCTGTACTCTGTCTCTGTCTCTCTCTCTGTCTCTCTGTCTATGTCTCTCTCTCTCTCTCTGGAAAGAATGGAGGGACTGGGGAGGCCTGGGTGGTAGTGCAGAGGGTTAAGTACACATGGCAGGGAGCAGACCTGCAGATCCGCTTCACTGCTTCTTCGAGCCGCCCCCCACCCCCACCGCCATGCGAGAGGCTCTTGACATGGGATGCCCACCCTGGTCCTTGCACTTTGTACCATGTGCTCCCAAACCACAGCGCTACAGTCAAGCCCCCTCCCAACCCCCACCCCAAGGTGTCTATCTTTCTCTCCCCCTCTCTGTCTTCCCCTCCTCTCAGGATTTCTCTCTGTCCTATCCGACAACAACTACAGCAATAATAACAACAGTAATGATGAACAACCAGGGCCATACAAAGCGGGGGGGGGGCGGGGATGGCCTCTAGGAGCAGTGGATTCATACTGTAGGCATGGAACCACAGACATAAACCTGGGTGGGGGAGGGGGGAAGAGGAAGGACTCTTAGGTCTACTATTCCTTTCCTAGAACACTCCCCCTGCACTCTGTTGCTGTTGCTGTAGCTGTTGCTGTTGTTGCCATTCTAGGAGGGTGTTCACCGCCTGTGAAGCAACTCCCCTGCAGGTGGGGATCCGGGGGCTCGAACCGGGATCCTTCCTCTGGTCCTTGAACTTTGCATTAAGCGCGCTTAACCTGCTGCACTATTGCTGGACTCCCACTAATGTTATGTTTTAATTTTTACCAGAGCACTGCTAAGCTCTTGTTTTCTTTACTTTTCTCTTTCTTCTTTTTTTTCTTCTTTTTTTGCCTGTTTGTTAGTATTATGGCTGGTGCTCAGTGCCTGCTTGCACTACAAATCCACTGCTCCTGGAGGTTGTTTTTCCCATTTTTTTGCCCTTGTTGTTACAGTCCTTGTTGTTGTTAATGTTATTCTTGTCAATGCTGTCTCAGCTCTTGTTGTTTTATGGAAAAAACAAGACACTGATGGGGGGGAGAAGAAAAGGGGGGCAGGGGTGGGGGTTTGGTTTATACAAAAGAAGTTTTATAACCTTTGGTTATACAAAAGACCTTCACTTTTTCCCCTGAGGCCTCAAAGTGCCAGGCAGATTCATTCCACAATAGGCCACAAACCAGAGCTGAGTAGTGCTCTGGTTGGTCTCTGTGTGTAGATTTCTCTCTCTCTCTCTCTCTCTGTCAATCTCTCTCTGTCACCAGATGGTGGTTGGGGGGGATACGGTGTCCAGTCATTGAACCTGAGACTTTTGAAACCTCAGGCATGAGAGTCTCTTTCTATAACCATTATGCTATTTACCCTCACCCCGGCCCTGTAGATTTCTCCTTTCTCACAAATACATAATTTCTTAGGTTTTATTTATAAAATGGAATAAATACAATTTTTAAAAGCATTTATTTTTGATTGATTGACTGATTTTCTTTTTTTTAATATATATAAATAAAGGCAACAAAACTGAGAGGGGGGAAGAAAAAAAAAGGCCTCCAGGAGCAGTGGAATCCTGGTGCAGGCACCAAGCCCCAGCAATAATTTGGGAGGGGAATATGTATGCGTGTGTGTGTGTGTGTGTGTGTGTGTATTTTTTTCCCATTGCATACTATGTGTGCCTAACCCAGTGTGCCACGCCACCACCCAACCCCCGACTCTATCTATCTATCTATCTATCTATCTATCTATCTATCTATCTATCATGTATTTTCATTTGAGAGAGGGAGCTGAGGTCTCAGGTGGGATCCCCATAGACTAAGACCAGTTGCCATAACTCAGCAATATTCTGGACTGTCCCTCCTGCCTTCCCCCCTCCTTTTTTTTTTTTAAATCTACTCTTCAATATAACAATCCGGATACATTGTAAGGGGTTCAGCAAAAACTGTAACTTTTCCTTTAAAAGAAAGAAATCCAATAAACCATAGGGAAGTGAAGGGTGAAGGGTGGTGGTGAGCAGAGAGTTGGGGATTCCTCAGACAGGGTACCTGGTAGGTAGCCACCGCCCCCAATTTCCTTTCCCTCACCCCCCTGCCATTTTTTATTCACTGGATTTATATATCTATATGGAGCAGAAAAGAAATGTCTGTATATAATATGTATCATGTCTGTCCAAGACCACACACACATTCCTTTAGAAAATAAAACTGGGGGAGGGGAACAACACACATTGCTTGCTTGCTTGCTGAATGTATGAATGAATAAAGCTGGGGGTTGTGTGTCACAAAGCCTTATTTCTGCTGTTGTTCATCTCAAGAGCTACTGAGGAACAAGATTCCCTGTCTTGCACCTACAGGTTTTGTCAAGGCACCAGGGAATGACTGAAGTTGTAACCTCAGAGGAGTCCAATACATGAAAGTCTTTTGCATAATCTTGGTATCACCGGGGTCCCTTTCTCTCGTGTCTGATTCTATTTTAGTATATTCATTGTCTATTACATGCCTGAGAAAGCTTAACAGATTGTGTGTGTGTGTGTGTGTGTGTGTGTGTGTGTGTGTGTGTGTGTTTGTTGGGGGGGTGGGTCATCAGGGGAGAAGAGAAGGCTGTGCATCTCTCTCTCTCTCAAGATAAACAAATTATCTTTTAAAAATATTTTATTTATTTACTTATTTATTCCCTTTTGTTGTCTTTGGTTTATTTTCGTCGCCATTGTTGGATAGGACAGAGAGGAGGGGAAGACAGAGAGAAAGATAGACATCTGCAGACAGACCTGCTTCACCGCTGCTTGCTTGTGAAGCAACTAACTCCCCTGCAGGTGGGGAGCCAGGTGCTTGAACCTGGATCCTCACACTGCTGGTCCTTGCCCTTTGTGCCATGTGCACGCTTGACCTGCTGTGCTCACGCCCGACTGACTCCCTTATTTATTTATTTATTTATTTATTTATTTATTTATTTATTTATGAGAATGACAGGAGGAGACAAAAAGAACCAGACATCACACAGGTACATATGTTACCGGGGAGTTGAACTTGGGGGCCTCATGCTTGAGAGTTCAGTGCTCTATCCATCACGCCACCTCCCGGATCACTAAATTATCTTTATGTCTTGGATAGAGATAGCCAGAAATTGAGAGGGAAGGGGTGGGGGGAGTGGGGGAGAGAAAGAGAGACACCTGCAGCCCTGCTTCACTACTTGTGAAAGAAGAGGAAAGAATACAGAAAGCAGGGTGTGTCCTTCTCCTCCTCCTCCTCCTCCTCCTTCTCCTTCTCCCAACAGCACTGCTCAGCTGTGGCTTATGGTGGTGTGGGGGCTGGAACCTGGGACCTTGGAGTCTCAGTGCTTGAGTATGTTTGTGTCAACATTATGCTCTTTCACTCACCCTTTCTTTGCTTGCTTGCTTGCTTTCTCTTTTAATTTTTCCTTCTCCTCCCTCTACAAACACCCACCCCCCGACTAAATTTCATGCTGGACTACTTTGTCCTCAGGAAAACAGTTCGAGCCACCTCAACTTGAAAACAACAACAAAACAAACAAACAAACAAAAAAACCAAAAAACAAAAAAAAGAAAGAAAAGAAAAGAAAAAAGAAAGCACATTTCATTCCCCCCTCCCCCCTCTCTCTGCAGCTTGGAAACATCAACAACAACAACAACAGTTGAGTGTTGAGGGAAGATAAAAAAGACCATCCCTCCCCAAAGCTGGGACTATCTGAATGAAGCCTTTGAAAGGATAGTCCAAACTGGCGAGATCCAGTTCATTCATTCATTCATTCATTCATTCTCCTTACAAAAGAAAGGACACACCTCCTGGTCTCCATCTCCCCAACTTGTGGTCAGTGGTCATTTCCCCATGAAAAATAAAATAAATGAATAAAAGAAATTTCTTCCGCGGGGGAGGGGGAACCCGAGGCTACAGACACAGGCTGAGGTGGAGGCGGAGGAGGCGGAGCCATGAACAAGCTCTTTGCTTCCAGCATTGAAATACTAATGAGAGAAAGATGTCAGTCTGTCATCTATGGCATGGAAGTAACAGACTCTGGGGTGGGGGTCGGGGTGGGGGGGGAGTGTTCAGCTCTTGGGACATGATGGGAGAGGAGGACCTAGAGGGGGTTGAAGAGTTATGTGGAAAGATGAGACATGTTGTGCATGTACAAACTGTTGTATTTTTCTGTGGACTGTAAACCATTAACAACACTCCCCATGAAGGAAGGAAGGAAGGAAGGAAACAGAAAGAGAGAGAGAGAGAGAGAGAGAGAGAGAGAGAAAGGTCTGCTGTAAGCCTGCTGCATACCACCATGCCTTTTCTGGCTAGAGGCCCCAGATGTCCCAAGGCAAAGCACACCACTGTCAAACCAGAAAAGACCAGTGTTCCCATCTGCCTATTTCAGTGCCTCCTTTCCTATGATTGAAATATATATACCATTATATATATATACATATATATATATTATATATATTTATCTTTCTCCTCCTCCTCTTCCTCCTCCTCCTCCTCCTCCTCCTTCTTCTTCTTATCCCTCCAGGGTTATTGCTGGGCTCCATGCCTGCACCATGAATCCACTGCTCCCGGGGTCCATTTTTCCCCCTTTTGTTGCCCTTGTTTATCCTCCTTCTTGCCCCCCTCCCCAGCACTGCTCAACTCTCCTTTATGTTGGGGGTGGTGGAGAATCGAACCTGGTACTTGGGAGACTCAGGCATGAGAGTCTCTGTGATAAACCTATTCCTTTGTTAATTCCTATTCCTTTGTTAATGAAAAGTGTGGAAGAGGGTGACCTACCAAAAGACAGGCATATACACAACTCTCTCCTCTCTCTCTCTCTCTCTCTCTCACACACACACACACATACACACACACACTTTTTTGTTCTACGTCCCATCTCTAATAAAATACTTTGGGGGGGGCAGGGAGGGAGAGAGAGAGAGAGATGGATGAGAGTAACCCGAAAAATGCCATTTCTTTGCATGTGATCAGAAAAGGATCAGACTAAAATATCATTTTATATTTAAAATGAGAACATCCAAGTTTGTACGAGACAGCAACAAAGATGAAAATAGGTGGAACTCCACAGATGTTGGTGCGTGTGTGTGTGTGTGTGTGTGTGCGCGCGTGTACATGTGTGTATAAAGGCCATTTGCACATTGACATCCCCCCACACACATAGGCATACACACACAGAAAAGGTGGAGGGATTAGGCCTTTCTTTTCTAAGAATTCACCCCTCTGCCCTTTGGGATTTGTATATAGTTTCCTAAATACACCTACCCTGAGCCCGGGAAAAAATTGATTTTTGAGTAATTAATTAATTGACTGCCTCACTTTAATTCATTGACTGTGTGCCCCTTCCTCCTTGTGCTCCTCCTCCTCCTCCTCTACCACCACCACTACCATCCCTTTTAAAATTATTTATTTTTTCACTCTCTCCCTTCTTGCCTTGAGTCCCCTCACCATGTGACACATGCCCTCTGATGGAGGCATCACTAAAACTATCCATTTACATGGTGATAGGGTTCAGGACACAAAGGTTTGTCACTCTATTTTCATTTAATTTTATTTTATTTAAGATTGTACTTATTTCTGAAGCAGAAAGATACTACGGGAGACAGAGAAAGAGGCAGACATCACTCTGGTACATGTGCTGCCAGGGGTCAAACTCAGGACCTCCTCGTCGTTGAAGGTCCAATACTTTATTTATCCACCTCGCAACCTTCTGGACCGCCACAATGTAACTTTTCATTTCATAGGAAGAAATCTAAGAAACCACAGTGAGAACCACTGAGGATGAAAAGAGATGGAACTCCAAAGGAAGTGGTGTGTTGTTTTCATGTCTTTCTCACACCCTGTACTCTGTCTCTGTCTCTCTCTATCTCTCTGGAAAGAATGGAGGGACTGGGGAGGCCAGGGTGGTAGTGCAGAGGGTTAAGTACACATGGCAGGGAGCAGACCTGCAGACCTGCTTCATGCTTCTTTGAGCCTCCCCCCACCCCGACACACCACAGGAGAGGCTCTCGACCTGGGATGCCCATCCTGGTCCTTGCACTTTGTACCATGTGCTCCTAAACCACAGTGCTACAGTCAAGCTCCCCCCCCAACCCCCATCTTTCTCTCCCCCTCTCTGTCTTCCCCTCCTCTCTGGATTTCTCTCTGTCCTATCTGACAACAATGACAGCAATAATAACAAAGGTAATGATGAACAACCAGGGCCATACAAAGCAGGTGGGGGATGGCCTCTAGGATTAGTACTGTAGGCATGGAACCACAGACATAAACCTGGGTGGGGGGTGGGGGGGGAGAGAAAGGATGCTTAGGTCTACTTTTCCTTTCCTAGAACACTCCCCCTGCGCTGCTGTTGCTGTTGCCATTCTAGGAGGGTGTTCACTGCCTGTGAAGGGACTCCCCTGCAGGTGGGGATCCGGAGGCCTGAACCGGGATCCTCAGAACCAGGGTCAGCCAGTCCTTGAGCTTTGCATCAAGGGCTCTTTACCCGCTGTGCTACTGCTGGACTCCCACTAATGTTATGTTTTGATTTTTACCAGAGCACTGCTCAGCTCTTGTTTTCTTTACTTTTCTCTTTTTCTTTTCTTTTTTTTTTCTTCTTTTGCCTGTTTGTTTGTATTATGGCTGGAGCTCAGTGCCTGCTTGCACTACATATCCACTGCTCCTGGAGGTTGTTTTTCCCATTTTTTTGCCCTTGTTGTTACAGTCCTTGTTGTTGTTAATGTTATTCTTGTCAATGCTGTCTCAGCTCTTGTTGTTTTATGGAAAAAACAAGACACTGATGGGGGGGAGAAGAAAAGGGGGGCAGGGGTGGGGGATTGGTTTATACAAAAGAAGTTGTATAATCTTTGGTTATACAAAAGACCTTCACTTTTTCCCCTGAGGCCTCAAAGTGCCTGTCAGATTCATTCCACAACAGCCCACAAACCAGAGCTGAGTAGTGCTCTGGTTGGTCTCTGTGTGTAGATTTCTCTCTCTCTCTATCTCTCCCTGTCACCAGTTGGTGGCTGGGGGGGTATGGTGTCCAGTGATTGAACCTGAGACTTTTGAAACCTCAGGCATGAGAGTCTCTTTCTATAACCATTATGCTATTTACCCTCACCCCGGCCCTGTAGATTTCTCCTTCCTCACAAATACATAATTTCTTAGGTTTTATTTATAAAATGGAATAAATACAATTTTTAAAATCATTTATTTTTGATTGATTGACTGACTTTTCTTTTTTTTTAAATATATACAAACAAGGGCAACAAAACTGAGAGGGGGGAAGAAAAAAAAGGCCACCAGGAGCAGTGGAATCCTGGTGCAGGCACCGAGCCCCAGCAATAACTTGGGAGGGGAATATGTATGTGTGTGTGTGTGTGTATTTTTTTTCCATTGCATACTATGTGTGCCTAACCCAGTGTGCCACGCCACCACCCAACCCCCGACTCTATCTATCTATCTATCATCTATTTTCATTTGAGAGAGGGAGCTGAGGTCTCAGGTGGGATCCCCACAGACCAAGACCAGTTGCCAGAACTCAGCCATATTCTGGACTGTCCCTCCTGCCTTCCCCCCTCCTTTTTTTTTTTTAAATCTACTCTTCAATATAACAATCCGGATACATTGTAAGGGGTTCAGCATAAACTGTAACTTTTCCTTTAAAAGAAAGAAATCCAATAAACCATAGGGAACTCCAAAGGTGTCCTTCCCACACCCCTCTTCTCCCTCTCTCTCTCTCTCTCTCTCTCCATAGAGGGACTAACTACCTCGACCCCCCCAACACTTACTGTTCCCTCTCCCCCAAACACACTTTAGGGGTAGGGATGTACAGTTTTCTTAATACACCTCCCCCTAGTTCAGAAAGATTGGGGGGCCGGGTGTCGGTGCACCCGGTTAAGCACACAGAGAAAGAAATGCAAGGAGCCGGGTTCCTGCCTGGGTCCTGCCACCACTGCCTGCAGCGCTGCTTCAGTCACTAACCTTTGCTCATGGACTCCCCCCACCTGCTCCCTCACCCCTCCTCCCCCGTTTCCCTGCCCTCCATGCACTCCCTCCCTCTGTCACTCAGTCACGCACTCAGGAATGCATGTCCGGCTTGGCCGTGTGTGTGTGTGTGTGTGTGTGTGTGTGTGTGTGTGTGTGCGTGTGTGTGCGCGCGCGCGCGCGCGCGCGCCCTGATCCTGCCGGGGGCCGCCGTCTCGGCGATCCTCCCGGGGTCCGCGGGCGTCCACCGCCGCCGCCGCCGCCGCCACCGCCGCCACCGCCTCGGTCCTGCCGGGGTCCGCCGCCGCCGCCGCCGCGGGCGGCCTGACTTTCACTTTCTCGGCTCAAGGGGATGTGTAGGGTGCCCCCTGGCGGCCGCTTCTATATTGCCGCCGCCTCCTCCCGAGTTCCGGCTGCAGAGGCAGGGGGGAGAGATCTGGCTGCGCTTGGCCAGGTGAGAGTTCCAGGAGCCCGGCTGTCGAGCCGGTCTGTCGGGCCCTGGTGGCCTGTGCGCATACCACTCTCTGGACGCATGCCATAGCTGCAGTTTACTAGGGGAGTGAGTGTTGCCGGCTTGGCGACACCGCCGCGGCGCTGCCCGGGCAGGCGCGCGGGCGGACATCTTGATGCCAGCCGGTCGGGCAGGCCGGAGCCTCCGCCCGCGGAAGTGGGTCTGGTCTGGGCCGGGCCGGGCCGGGCCGGGCCGAGCCGCGGCGTTGCCCGGGCAGGCGCGCGGGCGGGCGGCTTGAGACCAGCCGGTCGGGCCGGACGGTCGCCGCCGCCGCCGCCGCGCGTTCGGGACCCGGGCCGGTGCGGAGAGCCGCTCGTCCTGGGAAGCGGGGCGCGGCCGGAAAGGCGGCCGCCCCCTCGCCCGTCACGCACCGCAAGTTCGTGGGGAACCTGGTGCTAAACCATTCGTAGACGACCTGCTTCTGGGTCAGGGTTTCTTACGTAGCAGAGCAGCTCCCTCGCTGCGATCTATTGAAAGTCAGCCCTCAACACAAGGGTTAGTCTTGCTCTCGCCCTCTCCCACCCTCTCGGGGGCGGGAGGTGGAGGGGCGGGGTTGGTCCATCCATCCATCCCGTCTGGCCCCTGCCCTGCCCTGCCTTCTCCCATCCATCTCCGCCTGGGCGTCTGGGCTCAGGAGAAGGGGGGGGGGACGCGGCGCACTCCCTGAGTGCGGCGGCGCGTTCGCGCGAACGCCCGGCCCGCCGCCGGGCCCTCGCGGGAGCTCTTGCCTGGCCCGCCGCAGGGCCCTCGCGGGCGCTCTTGCCCGCCCGCCCACCCGCTGCCCGGGAGGCGGGTGTGGGGGGTGGCAAAGCGCCTCGAGGCGTCGGCGCGGTGCTCGCGCCCGTCCTCCTAGACCGGCCGTGGGTCTACCAGCAGCCGCTCCCGACTCCGGATGGCGGCAGAGTCCGCCGTCGCAGCGCGGCCACCGGATGGATCATCGGCCCGCGGTGTGGAGGCCGCGGGTCGACCAGCAGTCCCTTGGGACTTTGTCGCTGGCGGAGCTGCTCGCGGGTAGATCGGGTATCTGGATGAAGTCTGCCGTGGCACCCCCGGACCCCGGACCGCCTTCGTTGTGGAGCCGGTGGGTCGACCAGCAGTACCTTGGGACTTAATCGCTGGATGAAGTCCGCCTTAGGATCCCAGGATCCCGCCACCGCGCCACCCCGCCACCCCGCCACCCCGCCACCCTGCCGTTTCCTGGACTGCCGCCTTGTGGAGCCGGCGGGTCGACCAGCACTCCCCTGGGACTTAGTCTCTGGCAGAAGAATTTGCGAGTTGGAACGGAAGTCTGAATGATGTTGCACTCTGGCTCCTTGAATAGCCACAGGCTTCCTGGCCGTGGTCGTGGAGCCTCAGGAATGAGGGTCTCTTAGCATAACCATTATCCTCTCTACCCCTGCTTGGCAACACTTTGTATCTTTCTGGCCAGAAATTTGCATTGTAAATGAGTGGGTGGGTTGGGGTGGAGTGGAGTGGAGTGAAGTGAAGGGTGAAGGGTGGTGGTGAGCAGAGTGTTAGAGTGTTGGGGATTCCTCAGAGAAAGGGTACCTGGTAGGTAGCCACAGCCCCCAATTTCCTTTCCCTCACCCCCCACCATTTTTTATTCACTGGATTTATATATCTATATGGAGCAGAAAAGAAATGTCTGTATATAATATGTATCATGTCTGTCCAAGACCACACACACATTCCTTTAGAAAATAAAACTGGGGGAGGGGAACAACACACATTGCTTGCTTGCTTGCTTGCTTGCTTGCTTGATGAATGTATGAATGAATAAAGCTGGGGGTTGTGTGTCACAAAGCTTTATTTCTGCTGTTGTTCATCTCAAGAGCTACTGAGGAACAGGATTCCCTCTCTTGCACGTACAGGTTTTGTGAAGGCACCAGGGACTGACTGAAGTTGTAACCTTAGAGGAGTCCAATACATGAGTCTTTTGCATAATCTTGGTATCACCTGGGTCCCTTTCTCTCGTGTCTGATTCTATTTTAGTATATTCATTGTCTATTACATGCCTGAGAGAGCTTAACAGATTGTGTGTGTGTGTGTGTGTGTGTGTTGGGGGGGTGGGGCGTCAGGAGAGAAGAGAAGGCTGTGCATCATTCTCTCTCAAGATAAACAAATTATCTTTAAAAAATATTTTATTTATTTACTTATTTATTCCCTTTTGTTGTCTTTGGTTTATTTTCGTCGCCTTTGTTGGATGGAGGAGGGGAAGACAGAGAGAAAGATAGACATCTGCAGACCTGCTTCACTGCTGCTTGCTTGTGAAGCAACTAACTCCCCTGCAGGTGGGGAGCCAGGTGCTTGAACCTGGATCCTCACACTGCTGGTCCTTGCCCTTTGTGCCACATGCACACTTGACCTGCTGTGCTCATGCCCGACTGACTCCCTTATTTATTTATTTATTTATTTATTTATTTATGAAAATGACAGGAGGAGACAGAAAGAACCAGACATCACCCTGGTACATATGTTACCGGGGGGGGGGGGTTTGAACTCGGGGGCCTCATGCTTGAGAGTTCAGTGCTCTATCCATCAGGCCACCTCCCGGATCACTAAATTATCTTTATGTCTTGGATAGAGATAGCCAGAAATTGAGAGGGAAGGGGTGGGGGGAGTGGGGGAGAGAAAGAGAGACACCTGCAGCCCTGCTTCACTACTTGTGAAAGAAGAGGAAAGAATACAGAAAGCAGGGTGTGTCCTTCTCCTCCTCCTCCTCCTCCTCCTTCTCCTTCTCCCAACAGCACTGCTCAGCTGTGGCTTATGGTGGTGTGGGGGCTGGAACCTGGGACCTTGGAGTCTCAGTGCTTGAGTATGTTTGTGTCAACATTATGCTCTTTCACTCACCCTTTCTTTGCTTGCTTGCTTGCTTGCTTTCTCTTTTAATTTTTCCTTCTCCTCCCTCTACAAACACCCACGCCCCGACTAAATTTCATGCTGGACTACTTTGTCCTCAGGAAAACAGTTCGAGCTACCTCAACTTGAAAACAACAACAAAACAAACAAACAAACAAAAAAAACCAAAAAACAAAAAAAAGAAAGAAAAGAAAAGAAAAAAGAAAGCACATTTCATTCCCCCCTCCCCCCTCTCTCTGCAGCTTGGAAACATCAACAACAACAACAGTTGAGTGTTGAGGGAAGATAAAAAAGACCATCCCTCCCCAAAGCTGGGACTATCTGAATGAAGCCTTTGAAAGGATAGTCCACACTGGCGAGATCCAGTTCATTCATTCATTCATTCATTCTCCTTACAAAAGAAAGGACACACCTCCTGGTCTCCATCTCCCCAA